>NW_027362773.1:48742126-48837126 GCF_046119375.1 Phyllobates terribilis
CCAGAAGTTGCTAAAGATTATTCATTGTGTAGTAAAAGCTTTCATCCGCGACATAATTCAAGAAGAGTTTGTAGAAATGAAAGCCCATGTCCCAGTCCATCAGCCACGATAGTGCTCTGTGACCGCTGGACAAGAGCGGGAGAAGGTCTTCTTACTTGATGGCACCCGCGGTGCTACTTTTGTTTAGCATAGGGACGCACGTTATGTCGCGCAGGGCAGGCTAATCAAAAGAAGATCCGAAGATGCCGTCAGTATGGTTCTACAAACCCAGTCCAAAGAGCACAGACCACTGTCTTGGGAGATATATGAGGGAATATGAAAATTGATCTTCAATAATCAGTCAAAAGTTTGGGGAACATGGATGCAGCCGGCAGGATTTAAACCTGTGTGGGGAGACCCCAAGCGATTTCTAGTCCATCGCCTTAACCACTCGGCCACGTCTACTCAGACACGAAATCTTTGTGAGTTCACATACCTTTTCTTAAAGCACCATGATCAAGATCAGTGATTATCCCTCTGGAAGACATCTTAGAAAAGCAAAGCAAAATTCTAGGCCTCACTGAAATGTAAAAATCTGATTTGAACTCATCATCAATTAGAACCTTGCACAGTTCATGGCTTTTCCCTCTTCATAAGGCGGATCTGAACTGGGTCCACTACAAAAACATCCTGAAAAAAAACTCTGAAAATGCTCAAAGGTCTGAACATATTAATTTCCATGTAAAAAAGACTTGCTTTTCACTTGATCAGGCTTTTCAGCACCTTTTAACCGCATCAAGTTGCCAAAAACGCAAGCTGTTAACTGAAATGAGCACATCATTCTTCAGGTGTTTTTCACTTAGAAGAGTTCCAGACTTATAATGCAAGTCAAGGGGAAGGTAAGAAAGACCCCTGGAAGGCTCCTGAGTGACTTTTGGTGAGTTTTGTGAGCCACAAAAAGACTCCACAAAAACGCACTCAAAAGATGCCCAAAACAAATCTTAGAAAGACGCCACCAAAAATGTTTACAAACCGCATTAGGAAATGCTGAAAAACAAGAGAAAAGATGACTCAGGAAAATAAAATGCTGATGTTTCCTGAAGCCATTTTTCTCTTGAAATCCATGTCAGTTTTACCCACCTGGAAAAAGTGTCATGTGATCATTAACACAAGTCATAGAGAATGGTGGCTTGGTGTCACATAAATAGTATGAGTTTTGTTTCCTGATGTCAATTTTAATTTTGCTAATCCTATATAATAGATAACTTTGGCCATATGATTCAAAGTTATCATTTTATGGATCCTTGTAATATTCAAGTTTTTTTTGGCTTTTGGTATGTGGATTTTAACTTTGTCTTTATATGTTAAACCTTCTGCATAGGAGGACACAGTGTGAGCGAACAAAGTAAAACCTGTGTTTCATGAAGAATTACCCAGGTTCCACTGAGATTTGAACTCAGATCACTGGATTCAAAGTTCAGAGTGCTAACCATTACACCATGGAACCAGAGGGACACTTTACCTAGCTGGATCTTCTTGTGAAGAAAAGGGTGAAACGAGCATGTTAAATCATGAATGGTTGTGAAAACAGGCTGTAATGCTGCAGTGCAAATCTACTATTAATACAAAATGGTAAATTAATATCTACTATCCTTTTATTTCACAAGTGTGCATAGAATTCCATGAGATCACAACAAGGAGAGTTTTAAATGTTGATAAAAACTGGCAAATAGAGTTTTGCATCTATTACTTGGAAAAAGGGTGAGAAAAAACAAATTGCAAAACTTATGCTGTTAGAAAGCTGTTCATCCAGAAGCTGCTAAAGATTATTCATTGTGTAGTAAAAGCTTTCTTCCGAGACATAATTCAAGTAGAGTTTGTAGAAATCAAAGACCATGTCCGAGTCCATCAGCCATGATAGTGCTCTGTGGCCGCTGGACAAGAGAGGGAGAAGGTCTTCTTACTTGATGGCACACGCGGTGCTACTTTTGTTTAGCATCGGGCGCATGTTATGTCGCGCAGGGCAGGCTAATCAAGAGAAGTTCCGAAGATGCTGTCAGTATTGTTCTACAAACCCAGTCCAAAGATCACAGACCACTGTCTTGGGAGATAGACGAGGGAATATGAAAATTGATCTTCAATAATCTGTCAAAGGTTTTGGGAACATGGACGTGAGCAGAAAAAGTGAAACCTGCGTTTCATAAAAAATAACCCAAGTTCCACTGAGATTTGAACTCAGATCACTGGAGTGCTAACCATTACACCATGGAACCAGAGGGACAATGTACCTAGCTGGATCTACTTGTGAAGAAAAGAGTGAAACGAGCATGTTAAATCATGAATGGTTGTGAAAACAGGCTCTAATGCTGCAGTGCAAATCTACTATTAATACAAAATGGTAAATTAATATCTACTATCCTTTTATTTCACAAGTATGCATAGAATTCCATGAGATCACAACAAGGAGAGTTTTAAATGTTGATAAAAACAGGCAAATAGAGTGTTGCATCTATTACTTGGAAAAAGTGTGAGAAAAAATAAATTGCAAAACTTATACTGTTAGAAAGCCAGAAAGATTTGAACCCACGCGGGGAGACCCCAATGGATATTTAGTCCATCGCCTTAACCACTTCGCCACGACTGCTCAGACATGAAATCCTTGTGAGTTTTACACACCTTTTCTTAAAGCACCATGATCAAGATCAGTGATTATCCCTCTGGCTGACATCTTAGAAAAGCAAAGCAAAATTCTAGGCCTCACTAAAATGTAAAAATCTGATTTGAACTCATCATCAATTAGAACCTTGTACAGTTCATGGCTTTTCCCTCTTCATAAGGCGGATTTGAACTAGGTCCACTACAAAAGCATCCTGAAAAAAACTCTAAAAAAATGCTCAAATGTCTGAACATATTAATTTCCATGTAAATAAGACTTGCTTTTCATATGACCAGGTTTTTGAGCACCTTTTAACCGCATCAAGTTGCCAAAAACGCAAAGCGGTTAACTGAAATGAGCACATCATTCTTCAGATGTTTTTCACTTAGAAGAGTTCCAGACTTATAATGCAAGTCAAGGGGAAGGTAAGAAAGACCCCTGGAAGGCTCCTGAGTGACTTTTGGTGAGTTTTGTGAGCCACAAAAAGAAGCCACAAAAACGCACTCAAAAGATGCCCAAAACAATTCTTAGAAAAACGCCACCAAAAATGTTTACAAACCGCATTAGGAAATGCTGAAAAACAAGAAAAAAGATGACTCAGGAAAATAAAATGCTGATGTTTCCTGAAGCCATTTTGGCTTGAAATCCATGTCAGTTTTACCCACCTGGAAAAAGTGTCATGTGACCATTAACACAAGTCATAGAGAAT
Source organism: Phyllobates terribilis (assembly GCF_046119375.1). Lineage (NCBI taxonomy): Eukaryota > Metazoa > Chordata > Amphibia > Anura > Dendrobatidae > Phyllobates > Phyllobates terribilis. Next base: position 48,745,471 of record NW_027362773.1, read on the forward strand.
GTTGGCTTGGTGTCACATAAATAGTATGAGTTTTGTTTCCTGACGTCAATTTTAATTTCGCTAATCCTATATAAAAGATAACTTTGGCCATAGGATTCAAAGTGATCATTTTATTGATCCTTGTAATATTCAAGTTTTTTTTGGCTTTTGGTATGTGGATTTTAATTTTGTCTTTATATGTTAAACCTTCTGCATAGGAGGACACAGTGTGAGCGAAAAAAGAGAAACCTGCGTTTCATGAAGAATTATCCAGGTTCCACTGAGATTGAAACTCAGATCACTGGATTCAAAGTCCACAGTGCTAACCATTGCACCATGGAACCAGAGGGACATTATACCTAGCTGGATCTTCTTGTGAAGAAAAGGGTGAAACGAGCATGAAAAATCATGAATGGTTGTGAAAACAGGCTCTAATGCTGCAGTGCAAATCTACTACTAATACAAAATGGTAAATTAATATCTACTATCCTTTTATTTCACAAGTTTGCCTCGAGTTCCACGCTATCACAACAAGGAGAGTTTTAAATGTTGATAAAAACTGGCAAATAGAGTGTTGCATCTATTACTTCTGAAAAGGGTGAGAAAAAATAAATTGCAAAACTTATAATGTTAGAAAGCTGTTCATCCAGAAGTTGCTAAAGATTATTCATTGTGTAGTAAAAGCTTTCATCCAAGACATAATTCAAGTAGAGTTTGCAGAAATCAAAGCCCATGTCCCAGTCCATCAGCCACGATAGTGCTCTGAGGCCGCTGGACAAGAGTGGGAGAAGATCTTCTTACTTGATGGCAGCCGCGGTGCTACTTTTGTTTAGCATCGGGATGCACGTTATGTCGCGCAGGGCAGGCTAATCAAAAGAAGATCCGAAGATGCTGTCAGTATGGTTCTACAAACCAAGTCCAAAGATCACAGACCACTGTCTTGGGAGATAGACGAGGGAATATGAAAATTGATCTTCAATAATCTGTCAAAAGTTATGGGAACATGGACGTAGCCGGCAGAATTTGAATCTGCGCGGGGAGACCCCAATGGATTTCTAGTCTATCGCCTTAACCACTCGGCCACAACTACTCAGACATGAAATCCTTGCGAGTTTCCCACACCTTTTCTTAAAGCACCATGATCAAGATCAGTGATTATCCCCCTGGATGAACTCTTAGAAAAGCAAAGCAAAATTCTAGTCCTCACTAACATGTAAAAATCTGATTTAAAGTCATCATTAGTGTTGAGCCACCCCCGTAGTGTTCGAGTTCGGTTCGGTTCGTCGAACACCCGTGTGTTCGCCGAACTGTTCGTCGAACTGTTCGTCGAACACCTTCGAACACCGTTAAAACCAATGGCAGGCAAACAAAAACACATAGAAACACATAGAAAACACCTTCAAAGGTGTCCAAAAGCTGACAAACTGCTCAGAAGACACAACTAACACATGGAAAAGTGACAAGTACATATAGTCATGCGAAAAGAAAAGAGGTGGAGGAGTAAAAGGAGGGGGAGACACAGATATAGGCATGTCATGCCCTTCTAAAATCCAAAAAGTGAGAAGCCGAGACGGCCAGTCTGCTCCTGCCCGTGCCACCTCCGTGTCGCCGGGTTTGTGCCAGAGCCGCGGTGAACCCTGACGGCCAGCCCCCCTCTCCCAATACTGGTGCCTGTCCGCTGGTGGGTCGAGAGAGCCCCCCTGTGGTGGAGGCAGCTCTAAGCTTTTTAATTTAAATTGTCCCTCTAATTTGAATGAATACACTTTAAATCCATTTACAAGGATCTATTGGAGGGCAAGTCTCATGCCAGCAGCCGCGTAATTCCAGCTCCAGTAGCGTCCACTAAAGCTGCTGCAGTTAAAAAGCTTTTATAAGGATCGAGCTCGGCTGTCCACCGCAAGGCATCCTAGTGCCAGTCCCAGCCCCTATGCCTTGGGGTGCCTCCTGATGCTCTTCACTAAGTATCCCGTGGTCCCGAAGCATTTCCTTTGAAAAAATTAAGTGTCCAAACTACAGGTGGTGTAGCTTGCTTAACAGCCGGATAATCCGCTGACTAGCAGACACAGCTACTAGGCACAAAGTATTTCCTGGGCTAGATGCAGTTAAAAATTTGTAAGTAGATACTCTCGTTGGATGCTGAGAAAGCATTCCATAGAGTCTCCTGGCACGCCATATATGATTCTCTTAAAAAGCTTGGGGTAGGGGTCTAGGGGACCCTTTTATAGCCAAAATCACGGCCCTGTATCACAATACGTCACCTAGGCTGAAGATAAATGGAACTGTAGCACCGAGGGCTCGGTTGCTACAGACGTATTGCACCTCACCCAGAGGTGTGATATCTCACTCTCAGATAAGGATGGAGTGTGGATCAGGACCCGACACCTGCATGCATTACACCACATTGCCGTGGGGCAGGGCGACCAATATGCCCCTGAGATGCGCACGACAGTCCCTGTCCCTGGCTGGAGTGGGGGGAGGGAACACTGAGGAAGGGGAACCCTGCAGTGCAGGAGCAGGGAGGAAGCAGTTCCTGGGTGCATTGAGAAGGGAGTATAAAAGGTGGGCACCATCTTAGTTCAGTGCAGAGAAGTCTGAGCAGAAGTGGCAGGGAGCAGGGGCTCTGCATGAGCTCTGCTCCGGAGGCGGGCCTAGTAACAGAGGCCCAGGCCTGCAAGAGGGAGAAGGAAGGAAGAGGAGCAGAGAAGGCTCCAGGAACGAGGAATGAAGGGATCCCAGGGGTGCGGACGGGCGAGTCGCCACCGCACGCCCGAATCCACCTGCGTGGAGGGGTCAGGCCAAGGGGGGAGACCGGTTCCCGAACTAGTGGAGGCAGGAAACGACCCTCAGCTAGAAACCGGAGGCTCTGACATTTTATGTGGCGCAGCCCCTTGCTCCACCCGCTAGGAAGGCACCACATAGGGTCAGGGAAACTGGCGCCAAGTTTACCAAGAGGAGGCCCGAGGCAGCCGGACAGAAGTGTTGGTAAGAAAGGCCAGACAAAGGACACACAAAGGGGGTCCTGTGAAGCGCTCAAAAGTTATCTGGGAGTTGTCTGAGCCCCTCACCTGGTGAGCACAGTACGACGTGGGCAGCCGTTACCTGCAGACGTGGTCTGGATAATAAGAACTGTGAGTAAAGGCCCTGAACTGCATCACTGACTCCGTGTCGTTACTGCTGCTGCCCTGCACCATCACCCCCATCCTCCGCATACACTGCCCTGAGGCTATACTCCTCCCGTGGGGAGTTATGCTACGCTCTGCTGCACCCACAACACCAGCCTTAGCGGTCTGCCCGGTAGCGGCGGTTCACTCTGACCGCAATCCACGGGTGGCGTAGTCGGACATTTAAACATCAAAACCACATAAATAGTTCCGCCACTGGTTTGACCGCCCTGAGCCACGGAACCGGATCGCCGCCACGAAGACTACAACCACCAGCATCCACCAAAAAGTGTCCGGCTCCGGGTGTCCCAAGGCCCAGGGGGTGCGTCAGAACATTTTCATCACCTTTCACAATCACCAATGGGACAAGGCAGGGATGTCCTCTGTCCCCTCTCTTATACATCCTAGTGACGGAGCACCTGCTCTCATCAATTCGCCATAACCCCAATATTAGGTGGATTGAGATGGGAGGCACCGAGTACAAGTGCTCTCTATTTGCTGATGATGTCCTAGTATATATCACTCAATCACATATATCCATCCCTGCTGTTATGGCTGAAATAGATCACTTTGTTACATGGTAAAATTTTAAAATCAATGCAGCGAAGTCTGAGGCCCTCGATGTCTCCCTCCCTAAATCCAAATAGGATTCCATCCAGTCCAACTTTCCCTTTGCCTGGCCCTCACAGGGTATCAAATACTTAGGAATTCATATTCATAGAGACCTCTCCCATCTATGTTATCTTAATTTTGGGCCCTTTATTGAACAATTCCATACAGACCACGGTTGGCAAGTTAGAACTGTAAGATTCACTACGTGAACCACTGGTGTTTTGTGGAAAAGCACATGTACACCGCGTTCCAAATTATTATGCAAAAAATGTTTAGGAGTGATAAGGGAAGAATTTGTTTGTTTGTCAGTTAAACTCATTGATGGTGATGTGTGTCAGGGCTCTTTATATCACTGTAAGCAATTGAAGACACCTGTGCTAATTAGTTTGGCAGGTGTGTCCAATGAAAGGCAAGACTACTTAAGAAGGCTCTCTCACATTATTAAGCAGCCTACATTTTCTGCCAAAATGGGAAAGAAAAAGGATGTGTCGGCTGCTGAGAAGCAACAAATTGTGGAGTGTTTAGGTCAAGGCATGACTACAATCAACATTGTGCGATGATCAGGATGAAGTGTCTTGGCAATCAAGAAGTATGTAGCTGATTCACAGTACACACGTGTGCGTGCTGATAAGGGCAAATTGAGGACTCTTTCCTACAGGCAATTACGTCAGGTTGAAACAGCAGCGGCAAAAAAGCCTTGTCATAGCAGCAGACAAGTTTTTGAAGCTGCTTGTGCCTCCAACGTCCCCCGAACAACAAGATGCAGGGTCCTTCAGAGGTTTGCAGCTGTGCATATGCCATCCTGTCGACCTCCTCTATCCACTTCACACAAGCAGAAACGGCTCCAGTGGGCCAAACATTACATGAAGACTGATTTCAAAACTGTTTTGTTCACGGATGAGTGCCGTGCAGCGCTCGATGGTCCAGATGAATGGAGTGGAGGATGGCTGGTTGATGGACACCCCACGCAAACACGGCTACAGCGCCAACAAGGAGGAGGTGGAGTAATGTTTTGGGCTGGAATCATGGGGAGAGAGATTGTCGGCCCCTTTAGGATCCCTGAAGGCGCTAAAGATGAACTCCATAATGTATGTGGATTTTCTCAAACAGCACTTCCTGCCATGGTTCAAGAAGAAGAACCGTGTATTTCACAGAAAGATCATTTTTCTGCATGATAATGCACCATCTCATGCTGCACATAAAACATCTGCATCTCTGGCTGATATGGGCATAAAAGGGGACAAACTTATGGTGTGACCCCCATGCTCCCCTGACCTCTACCCCATTCAGAACCTTTGGAGCATCATTAAAAGGAGTGTCTATGATGGCGGGAGGCAGTTCACATCTAAGCAACAGCTCTGGGAGGGTATTCTGTCCTCATGCAAAACAATTGAAGCAGAAACCATCCAAAACCTGACAAATTCAATGGACGAGAGAGTTCAGAAGCTCCTTTCGAACAAGGGGTCCTATGTGAAAATGTAACATCACCTAGAATAAAGTTTTGAGTTGAAAACTGTTTGATTTCAGTTTCTAACAACCTGCTAATGCTTATAATTTCAAAAATGACCATTTTTTTGGTCTTTATTAAAATGAAAAGGTTGATCGAAAAGTTTGGGGGATCTAAGAGTGTGGCAACCCAGTAGTCATGATTACTTCGAATTCTGACAATATGAGGGTCATGCTGCAGGTACTGCAGCAAGAAGGCACTTATGTGTCTTGCGCATCTCGGAGCCCCAAAATTATTTTCCGGGCTAGATGCAGCTAAAAATTATTTTTAATTTTAAATCTGGTGAAGCTTATTATAGATGGCCTAATAGGATCAGTGCTGCACACTGCTACAAAGCCCAAATTATTTTCCAGTCAAGATACAGATAAACATGATTAGTAATTTGAAAGCTTAAAACGGTTGGTAGGGTGATTTTAACCAATCATCAAGCTTTTACTCTCCCCAGGATGACACAGGGGTAGAAAAGTCATTTCGGATCCATGATTTGTTCATCTTTATGAACGTGAGTCTGTCTACATTATCAGTGGAGAGCCGCGTGCGCTTATCTGTCAGCACACCACCAGCAGCGCTGAACACACGTTCAGACAGAACGCTGGCTGCGGGGCATGACAAGATCTCCAAGGCGTAAGTGGCTAGCTCCGGCCATTTATCCAGATTGGAAGCCCAAAAAGAGCAAGGGTCCAGTGACACAGTCGTGGCTTCAATGTTTACTTGGAGATACTCCTGTACCATCGTCTCTAGGCGTTGACTATGTGTCAGACTTCTTGTCTCCTGTGGCCTTGCAAAGGATGGGCTAAAAAAGTGGTGAAATGATTCCGCAAAATTGATGTTACCACCAGATACTGTGGTTCTGTTACGGTTTGAGTGCTGAACACTTGACGGTCCCACGGTTGGCAAGTTGGAACTGTGATATTCACTACGTGCACCACTGGTATTTTGTGGAAAAGCACATGTAAGATTCTGCAACAGTCTCTGCTGATACTCCTGCATGCATGCATCCCTTTCTATGGCAGGAATAATTTCTGCAAATTTACTTTTGTACCGGGGATCTAACAGTGTGGCAACCCAGTAGTCAGGATTATTTCTAATTCTCACAATTCGAGGGTCATGTTGCAGGTAGTGCAGCAAGAAGGCACTCATGTGTGTTGCGCATCCAGGAGCACCAAGTCCCTGTTGTGTTGGTGGCGAGGTAACAATCATGCTTCCTTCCTCTGTCCTCTCCCCCCAACCTCGCACAACAGAAATGTGATCAAGGTCTCCCTCATCTGATGAGTCTTCCATCAGTTCGTCCTCCACTTCTTCCTATGCTCCTGCACCTTCCTCACTAGTTTGGCTGCTACCATGCGCCCTGGTAAAACCATCTCCCCCACCCTCACATGCCTGCCGCCTTGGTGCTGCCGACCGTCTGGACCTTGCAGATGTTAGCCCTTCCGCATACAACTCCTCCTCCTCTACTTCCTCCACCTCCTCTTGTGCCACCACCTGACTCCGAATTCTGTTTAACATGTGCTCCAGCATGTTAATCACCGGAATAGTCATGCTGATAATGGCATCGTCAGCACTAAACATCTTCGTCGCCATTTCAAAACTGTGCAGAAGGGTGCATAGGTTCCTGATCTGAGACCACTCCTCCAGCGTGATTTGCCCCACCTCTGAATCTCGTTGGCCCAGGCTATACGTCAGAACGTATTGCACCAGGGCTTGTCGGTGCTGCCACAGTCGCTGCAACATGTGCAGAGTTGAATTCCACCGGGTAGGCACATCGCATTTTAGCCGGTGAAGTGGCAGGCCCAACGACTTCTGTAGAGATGTAAGTCGCTGAGCTGCGGGATGCGAACGGCGGAAGTGAGCACACAGCGACCGTGCCCTCTGCAGAAGGCCATCTAGTCTGGGATAGTGGGCTAAAAATTGCTGGACAACCAGGTTCAACACGTGAGCCATACAAGGCACGTGTGTGACATTGCCCCGGCGAAGGGCCGCACCCAGGTTTGCAGCATTGTCGCACACGGCCTTCCCTGGTTTCAGGTCCAGTGGAGACAACCATTCATGAAATTGGTTCTCCAGAGCTGACCACAACTCCTCAGCTGTGTGACTCACATTTCCCAGACATTTCAATGTAAAAAGCGCCTGATGACGTTGAGCCCTACTGCCAGCATAGTAAGGAGGTGTGCAGGATCCCTTCTGCGCAGTTAGAAAGCTTGTGGCATGACCAGACAGACTTTGGGTGCAGGTGGAAGACCGAGAGGAGGTTGAGGAGGCAGAAGCAGTGGAGGAACTTTGACATAAAGAGGATTGACGCACAACTCGTGGGGACGGCAAGACTTGGACAGCAGCCCCTTGTCCTGCTGTCACCATAGTTACCCAGTGCCCAGTCAGCAACATGTAACGCCCCTGTCCATGCCTACTCGTCCAAGTGTCTGTGGTGAAATGCACCCTGTCACACACAGAGTTTCTCAAAGAAGCGGTGATGTTGTGTGCGACATGCTGGTGGAGCGCAGGCACACCTTTCTTTGAGAAGTAGTGCCGACTGGGCATCTGGTACTGGGGCACTGCGACGGACATAAGGTCTCGAAAATCCTCTGTGTCCACCAGGCGGAAAGGCAGCATTTCTGTAGCCAAGAGCTTGCAGATGGTGAAATTCAACCTCTTAGCTTTCTCATGGCTAGGAGGAAATGGTCTTTTACTTGTCCACATCTGAGGGACCGAGGGCTGGCTATTGTGCTTAGACGGGGTTGATAAGGGTGTCCCCGGCAAACTGCCGGTCTATGAGGAAGATGCAGGCGGACATGTTAGGTTGCCTTGATCCAAAGGTGGTGCTATCGATGTCGGACAGCGCTCAACACCAGCTGGTGTTACCACCTCCAAAGAAAATGATGACCTGCCAATCACGCTGGCTGTTGCGGGTAAAGAGGTGGCAGGTCTGCGCCCCAAAACAGGTGTGACTGCTGTCCCCCCAGTCACAGAGGATGAAGAGGCCGCGGATGCACAAGATATGGCAGACGGTGATTGGCCCGGCCGGCTAGGCCGCATTGTAGCACACTGAGCTTCCCACTGCAACTTATGCTTCATGTCCATGTGCCGGTTCATGCATGAAGTACTCAAACTATGTATTTTTTGGCCTCTACTTAGCTTTTGCTGACAAATGTTACAGATAACACGAGTTGGGTCATCTTTATCGATCTGAAAAAATGCCCAGGCTATGCAAGGCTTAGCACCCATGCGACCTGAAGAGCCACCACGACTTGTGGTGAGAGGCAGAGTTGTGTTTGAGGATGCAGTTGTTGACGTGCTTCCAGTACTACGTCTCTGTCCAGGAAGGCGCAACCTGACCTCGTCGTCACTAGCATCTTCCTCCACCTCCTCTGCTGACCTCATCTCTTGGCTGACTGTGGGTTGACAGTAAGTGGGATCTCCGACCTCATCATCATCACCCTGTGCGTTATCACACCCGTCGTCCTCAGAGCCAACCTGTTCCTGCCCTGACAAAAAACTAAAGTTGTCGCTCCAATCAGGTATTTGAGTCTTATCATCGTCTTCCTCATTGTCTCCACCAACAGGAGTTACAGTTTGGGAATGAGGGTCTACATTATGGTCAGAACCTTCTGCGTCTGGTCCTGGATCCGACTCATAAAGATTCTGGGCATCAGTGCAGATCATTTCCTCGTCTGGATTCACAGAAGCGCTGGAGTCGACCTCTGATTCCCAGGCTATAGTATGAGTAAACAGCTCTGCAGACTCAACCATCTGTTCTACCTCATACTCAGACGGGCAGCTGGAGATTTGGGAGCTGTGAGGAAGCAAGTGCGATTTGGGTGACACCTTTGAGGACTGGAGTATTTGTGATGTTGAAGTTGATGTGGAGGAGAGCCCACTTAAAGGAGCACTTGATATCCGTTGAAGCACCTGCTGTTTTTGTGCCTCATCTGGAATTTGTAGCGATTGGCGTGGCCGTAAGAAAGGGATCTTATCACATTGTCCGCTAAAAGAAGTAGACATTTTAGTTTGGCTGGAAGATGGTCTTTCTTCTGCACCTACCCCACGGACACAACCTTTTTTCCCCTTCCCAACACGCCTATTCCCCTTTCCACCAGCAGCAGGCCTTTTTCCACTCATTTTGGTGGTTAACTAATTCACAACTCTGGAGTTGTTTGCACAAAAAAACAATGGATGGTAACCGAGCAGAGCTGAGTGGCCAAACTGTGGTATTAGGCCAAAACTATTGGCTGGGCTAGATGCAGAAAAAAAATATTTTTAATTTGCAACCTGATGGAGGTCAGTATAGATGGACTAATAGAACAAGTCCCACACGCTGCTAGAAGCCCAAATATTTTTTCAGAGATAAATGAAGAAAAAAATTATTTTTAATTTGCAACCTGATGGAGGTCAGTATAGATGGACTAATAGACCAAGTCCCACACACTGCTAGAAGGCCAAATATTTTTTCAGAGCTAGATGCAGAAAAAAATTATTTTTAATTTGCAACCTGATGGAGGTCAGTATAGATGGACTAATAGACCAAGTCCCACACACTGCTAGAAGCCCAAATATTTTTTCAGAGCTAGATGCAGAAAATTTTTTTATTCAATTTGCAACCTGATGGAGGTCAGTATAGATGGACTAATAGACCAAGTCCCACACACTGCTAGAAGCCCAAATATTTTTTCAGAGCTAGATGCAGAAAAAAATTATTTTTAATTTGCAACCTGATGGAGGTCAGTATAGATGGACTAATAGACCAAGTCCCACACACTGCTAGAAGCCCAAATATTTTTTCAGAGCTAGATGCAGAAAAAAATTATTTTTAATTTGCAACCTGATGGAGGTCAGTATAGATGGACTAATAGACCAAGTCCCACACACTGCTAGAAGCCCAAATATTTTTTCAGAGCTAGATGCAGAAAAAAATTATTTTTAATTTGCAACCTGATGGAGGTCAGTATAGATGGACTAATAGACCAAGTCCCACACACTGCTAGAAGCCCAAATATTTTTTCAGAGCTAGATGCAGAAAAAAAATATTTTTAATTTGCAACCTGATGGAGGTCAGTATAGATGGACTAATAGACCAAGTCCCACACACCGCTAGAAGCCCAAATATTTTTTCAGAGCTAGATGCAGAAAAAAATTATATTCAGTTTGCAACCTGATGGAGGTCAGTATAGATGGACTAATAGAATGATGCTATGCCCAAAAGATTTTACTTCACTAGGTGCAGTAAAAAAATTGGTATTCTATACACAGGTGGTATATCTTGCAACACAGATAGGCTACTCCACTGACTAACACACTCTGCAATAGGCCAAAAAGGATTAGCTTTGCTAGATTCAGCCAAATGCTGTGAAAAAAACTTGCACAGCACTGGCACAGACCTGCCTGGCAAAAACTGATAGGAACTGATGTAACCTAGTCCTGAAAAGGACTCCAATTACAATTAGTCTTTACTCCCACAATCTATCTATTTAAGAGCACAGACCTCACTGATAAAAGTCGTAGGAAATGCTGTAACCTAGTCCTTAAAAGGACTGCAATCACAACTATTCCCTGGCTTGGTCTTATAGGGCAAGGACATGTGACATACACTGCCAATCACACATGCCCTTGCTTGTGTGAAAAAAAGCACTTCGCTCCGTGTGTGCGCTGCTGATAGGCTGACAGATTGCACCTCCCCACTGCAAATGCGGGAAAGAGAAATAAAAATGGAGATCTTCATTGTTCCTGCAGAGATCCATCCCCTGCCCCTCCCCCCGCCCCGCTGTACACTCAAACTGCGTATTAACATTAATTTTCATCATTACTGAGAAAAAATCCAGTTATGATTTCGGTGCACGAACAGTTATCGAACATAATCTCGAACAGCCGAATTTTTCTCAAATTGTTCGTGTTCGCCGACCGGCTCGAACACCGCCCAAAACAGCTCGAATTTGAGATTGGCGAACAGTTCGAGTAGAACAACGCTCATCTCTAGTCATCATCAATCAGAACCTTGTGCAGTTCATGGCTTTTCCTTCTTCATAAGGCGGATTTGAACTGGGTCCACTACAAAAACATCCTGAAAAAAAATTTGAAAATGCTCAAAGGTCTGAACATATTAATTTCTATGTAAAAGAGACTTGCTTTTCATATGTTCAGGCTTTTGAGCACCTTTTAACTGCATCAAGTTGCCAAAAACGCCAAGCGGTTAACTGAAATGAGCACATCATTCTTCAGGTGTTTTTCACTTAGAAGAGTTCCATACTTATAATGCAAGTCAAGGGGAAGGTAAGAAAGACCCCTGGAAGGCTCCTGAGTGACTTTTGGTGAGTTTTGTGAGCCACAAAAAGAAGCCACAAAAACACACTCAAAAGATGCCCAAAACAATTCTTAGAAAAACGCCACCAAAAATGTTTACAAACCGCATTAGGAAATGCTGAAAAACAAGAAAAAAGATGACTCAGGAAAATAAAATGCTGATGTTTCCTGAAGCCATTTTGGCTTGAAATCCATGTCAGTTTTACCCACCTGGAAAAAGTGTCATGTAATCATTAACACAAGTCATAGAGAATGTTGGCTTGGTGTCACATAAATAGTATGAGTTTTGTTTCCTGACGTCAATTTTAATTTCGCTAATCCTATATAAAAGATAACTTTGGCCATAGGATTCAAAGTGATCATTTTATTGATCCTTGTAATATTCAAGTTTTTTTTTGGCTTTTGGTATGTGGATTTTAATTTTGTCTTTATATGTTAAACCTTCTGCATAGGAGGACACAGTGTGAGCGAAAAAAGAGAAACCTGCGTTTCATGAACAATTACCCAGGTTCCACTGAGATTTGAACTCAGATCACTGGATTCAAAGTCCAGAGTGCTAACCATTACACCATGGAACCAGAGGGACAATGTACTTAGCTGGATCTTCTTCTGAAGAAAAGGGTGAAACGAGCATGTTAAATCATGAATGGATGTGAAAACAGGCTCTAATGCTGCAGTGCAAATCTACTACTAATACAAAATGGTAAATTAATATCTACTATCCTTTTATTTCACAAGTTTGCCTCGAGTTCCACGCTATCACAACAAGGAGAGTTTTAAATGTTGATAAAAACTGGCAAATAGAGTGTTGCATCTATTACTTCTGAAAAGGGTGAGAAAAAATAAATTGCAAAACTTATAATGTTAGAAAGCTGTTCATCCAGAAGTTGCTAAAGATTATTCATTGTGTAGTAAAAGCTTTCATCCAAGACATAATTCAAGTAGAGTTTGCAGAAATCAAAGCCCATGTCCCAGTCCATCAGCCACGATAGTGCTCTGAGGCCGCTGGACAAGAGCGGGAGAAGATCTTCTTACTTGATGGCACCCGCGGTGCTACTTTTGTTTAGCATCGGGACGCACGTTATGTCGCGCAGGGCAGGCTAATCAAAAGAAGATCCGAAGATGCTGTCAGTATGGTTCTACAAACCAAGTCCAAAGATCACAGACCACTGTCTTGGGAGATAGACGAGGGAATATGAAAATTTATCTTCAATAATCTGTCAAAAGTTATGGGAACATGGACGTAGCCAGCAGGATTTGAACCTGCGCGGGGAGACCCCAATGGATTTTTAGTCCATCGCCTTAACCACTCGGCCACAACTACTCAGACATGAAAACCTTGCGAGTTTCCCACACCTTTTCTTAAAGCACCATGATCAAGATCAGTGATTATCCCCCTGGATGAACTCTTAGAAAAGCAAAGCAAAATTCTAGGCCTCACTAACATGTAAAAATCTGATTTAAAGTCATCATCAATCAGAACCTTGTGCAGTTCATGGCTTTTCCTTCTTCATAAGGCGGATTTGAACTGGGTCCACTACAAAAACATCCTGAAAAAAAATTTGAAAATGCTCAAAGGTCTGAACATATTAATTTGTATGTAAAAGAGACTTGCTTTTCATATGTTCAGGCTTTTGAGCACCTTTTAACTGCATCAAGTTGCCAAAAACGCCAAGCGGTTAACTGAAATGAGCACATCATTCTTCAGGTGTTTTTCACTTAGAAGAGTTCCATACTTATAATGCAAGTCAAGTGGAAGGTAAGAAAGACCCCTGGAAGGCTCCTGAGTGACTTTTGGTGAGTTTTGTGAGCTACAAAAAGAAGCCACAAAAATGCACTCAAAAGATGCCCAAAACAATTCTTAGAAAAACGCCACCAAAAATGTTTACAAACCGCATTAGGAAATGCTGAAAAACAAGAGAAAAGATGACTCAGGTAAATAAAATGCTGATGTTTCCTGAAGCCATTTTGGCTTGAAATCCATGTCAGTTTTACCCACCTGGAAAAAGTGTCATGTGATCATTAACACAAGTCATAGAGAATGGTGGCTTGGTGTCACATAAATAGTATGAGTTTTGCTTCCTGACGTCAATTTTAATTTCGCTAATCCTATATAATAGATAACTTTGGCCATAGGATTCAAAGTTATCATTTTATGGATCCTTGTAATATTCAAGTTTTTTTTGGCTTTTGGTATGTGGATTTTAACTTTGTCTTTATATGTTAAACCTTCTGCATAGGAGGACACAGTGTGAGCGAAAAAAGAAAAACCTGTGTTTCATGAAGAACTATCCAGGTTCCACTGAGATTTGAACTCAGATCACTGGATTCAAAGTCCAGAGTGCTAACCATTACACCATGGAATCAGATGGGCAATGTACTTAGCTGGATCTTCTTCTGAAGAAAAGGGTGAAACGAGCATGTTAAATCATGAATAGTGTTGAGCGATACCTTCCGATATCAGGAAATATCGTATCGGATTGGATCGGACCGATAGTCAAAAAGTATCGGATATCGCCGATTCCGATACCGGAAACCAATGCAAGTCAATGGGACACTAATATCGGAATGAAAATAAACCCTTTCTTTCCTTGTAGGTTAATTCTACATGAAGTAAAACAACTAAGAATAATGTAGAATGTATTATGCGAAAAGCCGGCAATTCATCAGCGGCATACACCGGTACCCGACAATTTACAACAGAAAGAATAGAGCTTCACACATAGATTAGATAGATAGAAACATGTCAGTCACATATATATGAAGTACAGTGACAGTGTTGCTTACTGTACTTGTCATTTAGTGTTAAAATAAAGGATTTATTTAAAAAAAAATTGGCGTGGGGTTCCCCTTAATTTTAGTCTCTAGCGGAGGTTAAGCAGACAGCTGGGTCAGATGTTTGAAGCCTGGGAAGGGGGTAATACCCACGGAGCTTCCCAGGCTACTAATATCAGCCCCCAGCTGAATACATAGCCCTTACTAGCTATTAAAATGGGGGACCCCCCCAAAAAATGATGTGGGGTCCCCCCTATTTTAATAGCTAGCAAAGGCTAGGCAGACAGCTGGGGGCTGATATTAATAGCCCAGGAAGGGTGCCATGAATATTGGCCTCCTCCCAGGCTAGAAACACCAGCCGTCAGCCACCCCAGAAATAGCGCATCCATAGGATGTGCCACCTCTGGCACTTAGCCTCGCTCTTCCCACTGCCCTGTAGCCGTGGCAGTGGGGTAATAGGGTTGGGGTTGATGTCAGCTTATAATGCCAGCTGACATCAAGCCCAGGTTAGTAATGGAGAGGCGTCTATAAGACACCCCCATTACTAACCCCATAGTGAAAGTTAAAAAAAAAACACAAACACCCAGAATAAAGTCCTTTAATTGAAATAAACACACAATTCTTTATTGTTCTAAATTAAACCATACTTACCATCACGCCCATTCCAGCTGAAGCCAACGATCTCCTGCAATAAAAGTAAAATAATAAAGCAAACTCATCCTTACCTTTCCATGGTTCCCACGACGGCTCCAGCTCTGCTACATTGAGATGACAGGCTGGACCGCAGCAGAACGCTGCCATCCAGCCTGTCATCCCGCAGACACTGAGAAGCGCAGGCATGCTTGCGCTCTGCAGTGTCTGGCTGTGACGGCATAAAGATGAGACGAGTTCATGTCCAATGAACTCGGCTCACCTCATGCACGTCACTGACAGCGTGGGAGAATTCTCACGCTGAACCGCTGAGTGCAGGAGAATTTTCCCACGCTGTCAGTGACGTGCATGAGGTGAGCTGAGTTCATTGGACATGAACTCGGCTCATCTGGATGACGTCACAGAGAGACACTGAGGAGCGCAAGCATGCCTGCGCTTCTCAGTGTCTGCGGGATGACAGGCTGGATGGCAGCGTTCTGCTGCGGTCCAGCCTGTCATCTCGATGTAGCAGAGCTGAAGCTGTCGTGGGATCCATGGGAAGGTAAGGATGAGGTTGGTTTATTATTTTACTTTTATTGCAGGAGATCGTTGGCTTCAGCTGGAATGGGCGTTATGGTAAGTATAGTTTAATTTAGAACAATAAAGAATTGTGTCTTTATTTCAATTAAAGGACTTTATTCCGGGTGTTTGTGTTTTTTTTAAATACTTTACTAGAAATTCATGGCAGTCATGTCTAATATTGGCGTGACCCCATGAATTTCGGGCTTAGGGCCAGCTGATAATGCCAAGCTGGCCTTAACCCCTTTATTACCCAGTGAGCCACCGCACCAGGGCCCTGGATGAGTGGGGTACAGCGCCAGAAGATGGCGCTTCTATGAAGGCGCCATTTTCCGGGGCGGCTGCGGACTGCAATTTGCAGCGGGTGGGGCCCAGAAAGCTTGGGCCTCCCTGCGCTGCGGATTCCAGCCCCCAGCTGCCTAGTTGTACCTGGCTGGACACAAAAATAGGGCGAAGCCCCACGTATTTTTTTTTTTAATTATTTCATGAAATTCATGAAATAATTAAGAAAAAAAGGGCTTCCCTATATTGTTGTGTCCGGCCAGGTACAAATAGGCAGCTGGTGGTTGGGGGCAGCCCGTTCCTGCCTGCTGTACCTGGCTGGACCCAAATATAGTGTGAAGCTCCACGTCAATTTTTTTTTAATTATTTCATGAAATAATTTTTTAAAAAAAGGGCTTCCCTATATTGTTGTGTCCGGCCAGGTACAAATAGGCAGCTGGTGGTTGGGGGCAGCCCATTCCTGCCTGCTGTACCTGGCTGGACACAAATATAGGGCAAAGCCCCACATCAATTTTTTTTTAATTATTTCATGAATTTCATGAAATAATTAAAAAAAAATAATACGTGGGGCTTCTCCCTATTTTTGTGTCCAGCCAGGTACAACTAGGCAGCTGGGGGCTGGAATCCGCAGCGCAGGGAGGCCCAAGCTTTCTGGGCCCCCCTCCACTGCAAATTGCAGTCTGCAGCCGCCCCGGAAAATGGCGCGTTCATAGAAGCTGGATGCTGTACCTGGCTGGCATACAAAAATATGGCAAAGCCCACGTCAAAATTTTTGGGAAAAATTAATTAAAAAATAAATAATAATTTAGGGACTGCATCTTTATTAACTCCTCAAATGTCATTTAGTGTTAAAATAAAGGATTTATTTAAAAAAAAAATTGGCGTGGGATCCCCCATAATTTTAGTCTCTAGCGGAGGTTAAGCAGACGGCTGGGGAAGATGTTTGAAGCCTGGGAAGGGGGTAATACCCACGGAGCTTCCCAGGCTACTAATATCAGCCCCCAGCTGAATACATAGCCCTTACTAGCTATTAAAATGGGGGACCCCCCCAAAAAATGATGTGGGGTCCCCCCTATTTTAATAGCTAGCAAAGGCTAGGCAGACAGCTGGGGGCTGATATTAATAGCCCAGGAAGGGTGCCATGAATATTGGCCTCCTCCCAGGCTAGAAACACCAGCCGTCAGCCACCCCAGAAATAGCGCATCCATAGGATGTGCCACCTCTGGCACTTAGCCTCGCTCTTCCCACTGCCCTGTAGCCGTGGCAGTGGGGTAATAGGGTTGGGGTTGATGTCAGCTTATAATGCCAGCTGACATCAAGCCCAGGTTAGTAATGGAGAGGCGTCTATAAGACACCCCCATTACTAACCCCATAGTGAAAGTTAAAAAAAAAACACAAACACCCAGAATAAAGTCCTTTAATTGAAATAAACACACAATTCTTTATTGTTCTAAATTAAACCATACTTACCATCACGCCCATTCCAGCTGAAGCCAACGATCTCCTGCAATAAAAGTAAAATAATAAAGCAAACTCATCCTTACCTTTCCATGGTTCCCACGACGGCTCCAGCTCTGCTACATTGAGATGACAGGCTGGACCGCAGCAGAACGCTGCCATCCAGCCTGTCATCCCGCAGACACTGAGAAGCGCAGGCATGCTTGCGCTCTGCAGTGTCTGGCTGTGACGGCATAAAGATGAGACGAGTTCATGTCCAATGAACTCGGCTCACCTCATGCACGTCACTGACAGCGTGGGAGAATTCTCACGCTGAACCGCTGAGTGCAGGAGAATTTTCCCACGCTGTCAGTGACGTGCATGAGGTGAGCTGAGTTCATTGGACATGAACTCGGCTCATCTGGATGACGTCACAGAGAGACACTGAGGAGCGCAAGCATGCCTGCGCTTCTCAGTGTCTGCGGGATGACAGGCTGGATGGCAGCGTTCTGCTGCGGTCCAGCCTGTCATCTCGATGTAGCAGAGCTGAAGCTGTCGTGGGATCCATGGGAAGGTAAGGATGAGGTTGGTTTATTATTTTACTTTTATTGCAGGAGATCGTTGGCTTCAGCTGGAATGGGCGTTATGGTAAGTATAGTTTAATTTAGAACAATAAAGAATTGTGTCTTTATTTCAATTAAAGGACTTTATTCCGGGTGTTTGTGTTTTTTTTAAATACTTTACTAGAAATTCATGGCAGTCATGTCTAATATTGGCGTGACCCCATGAATTTCGGGCTTAGGGCCAGCTGATAATGCCAAGCTGGCCTTAACCCCTTTATTACCCAGTGAGCCACCGCACCAGGGCCCTGGATGAGTGGGGTACAGCGCCAGAAGATGGCGCTTCTATGAAGGCGCCATTTTCCGGGGCGGCTGCGGACTGCAATTTGCAGCGGGTGGGGCCCAGAAAGCTTGGGCCTCCCTGCGCTGCGGATTCCAGCCCCCAGCTGCCTAGTTGTACCTGGCTGGACACAAAAATAGGGCGAAGCCCCACGTATTTTTTTTTTTAATTATTTCATGAAATTCATGAAATAATTAAGAAAAAAAGGGCTTCCCTATATTGTTGTGTCCGGCCAGGTACAAATAGGCAGCTGGTGGTTGGGGGCAGCCCGTTCCTGCCTGCTGTACCTGGCTGGACCCAAATATAGTGTGAAGCTCCACGTCAATTTTTTTTTAATTATTTCATGAAATAATTTTTTAAAAAAAGGGCTTCCCTATATTGTTGTGTCCGGCCAGGTACAAATAGGCAGCTGGTGGTTGGGGGCAGCCCATTCCTGCCTGCTGTACCTGGCTGGACACAAATATAGGGCAAAGCCCCACATCAATTTTTTTTTAATTATTTCATGAATTTCATGAAATAATTAAAAAAAAATAATACGTGGGGCTTCTCCCTATTTTTGTGTCCAGCCAGGTACAACTAGGCAGCTGGGGGCTGGAATCCGCAGCGCAGGGAGGCCCAAGCTTTCTGGGCCCCCCTCCACTGCAAATTGCAGTCTGCAGCCGCCCCGGAAAATGGCGCGTTCATAGAAGCTGGATGCTGTACCTGGCTGGCATACAAAAATATGGCAAAGCCCACGTCAAAATTTTTGGGAAAAATTAATTAAAAAATAAATAATAATTTAGGGACTGCATCTTTATTAACTTCTCAAATGTCATTTAGTGTTAAAATAAAGGATTTATTTAAAAAAAAAATTGGCGTGGGATCCCCCATAATTTTAGTCTCTAGCGGAGGTTAAGCAGACGGCTGGGGAAGATGTTTGAAGCCTGGGAAGGGGGTAATACCCACGGAGCTTCCCAGACTACTAATATCAGCCCCCAGCTGAATACCTAGCCTTTACTAGCTATTAAAATCGGGGACCCCCCCAAAAAAATGACGTGGGGTCCCCCCTAATTTAATAGCTAGCAAAGGCTAGGCAGACAGCTGGGGGCTGATATTAATAGCCCAGGAAGGGTGGCATGAATATTGGCCCCCTCCCAGGCTAGAAACACCAGCCGTCAGCCGCCCTAGAAATGGCGCATCCATAGGATGCGCCAACTCTGGCACTTAGCCTCGCTCTGCCACGCTGCCCTGGTGCGGTGGCAGGGGGTAATAGGGCTGGGGTTCATGTCAGCGCCAGCTGCCATGAAGCCCAGGTTAGTAATGATGGGCGTCTATAAGACACCCCCATTACTAACCTACAAAGTGTTAAAAAGAAAAAACACACTACACCCAGAAAAAAATAATTTATTTGAAATAAAACACACCATTTTATTTAATTCTTAGTTTACTAAAAAAAATAGTTACCTGTCCACGTTCCTGTGCTGATCTCCCATGCACTGCTGTCACATCTGGAGATGGTGACAGCTGTGCATGGCTGCTGTAAGCTCACACTGCCGGAAACACGTCCGCTCCCGGCAGCGTGAGCCCCTGACTGAGGTCACCGGAGTGCATTCAGTCAGCGCTGCTCCGGAGACCTCCTTTACGGCACTGCTGTACCGTGGGAATTTCTCACTATACAGCGGGGCCGTAAAGGAGTTGACCGGAGCAGCGCTGCCTGAACTCCGGTGAACCCGCTTATGCAATGACGGGGCTGCTTTACGGCCCCATCATTCTAGCGGCGGAGGCGGTTCAGAGCGGTCACATTCTATGTGGCTGCTCTAAACTGGAGATCATCGTGGGACACTCGTGGGCTACTACGGAGGGGTAAGGATAAGGTTGTGGTTTATTATTTTATATTTTATTACAGGAGATCGATGGCTTCGGGGAATTAGGTGTCTAGGTGAGTATAGGTGTAGTTTTTTATTTTTTACTTTATTTTAGGGGCGATCGGCGGGGACAGGTAATGTATGAACTAATTTATTGTAGGTAACCACTGGCCACCAATGACATGTATTTAACATTTATTGGGGACACAGTAGGGCAATTTATATAGCAGGATCAGGCTGATGGGAACTACTGCTCCCATCGAGCTGATCCTGCTGGCAGGAGTGGACGGGGGACAGACATAGGCCGATGGGAGTAGTAGTGTCACATCGGCCTATGTCTGCCTGCACGCACACACCCGCACACATCGCACAGACACCGCGCACACACACCCGCAGACATCGCACAGACACCGCGCACACCCGCACACATCGCACAGACACAGCGCACACCCGCACACACCCCGCACACACACCCGCAGACATCGCACAGACACCGCACACACCCGCACACATCGCACAGACATCGCGCACACCCGCACACATCGCACAGACACCCACACACACCAATCATGACGCGTCTGGGAGGTGAGGCTGACCTGTGCGACCATGGGAAAGTTCATGTGAGTTCATGCAATGCAGTCAAGCATGAACTCACATGAACCCTCTGAGGGCACCGTGGCTACTTCAAATGAAAAGCTGATCGGCATCACCTGATACCTCAGCTGTTCATTTGAAATAACTGGCGGGAAAGCGCAGCACAGAACGGGAAAGCCGGCGGTGAAGTATTTTCACTGCCGGCTTCCCCGCACGGGTCCTTCGCTCCCCTCTTCTTGGTGCTGCGCTCCCCGCCTGGTCCTAACTTACGATTGGGATTGGAGGTGGAGCGGAGGATCGGGGTGGGAGGCTGCGGGGAAGCAGTATGGGGCTGTGTGATTGTTTAAACGCCGGCGGCTTTTTACCGCCCTCCGGCTTTTAAACAATCAGGAGAATTCTCCCACGCTGGGATGGCATTCTGATGACAGGCTGGATCTCAGCTGAGCGCTGCCATCCAGCTTGTCATCCTTCAGAGACACTGCAGAGCGCAGGCATTATGGGAACTTCCGATTCCGGTATTCGAAATTGTAAAAGTATCGGAATTAAGTATCGGAATTCCGATACCGCGAATATCGGCAGATACCCGATATTTCAGTATCGGAATGCTCAACACTAATCATGAATGGATGTGAAAACAGGCTCTAATGCTGCAGTGCAAATCTACTACTAATACAAAATGGTAAATTAATATCTACTATCCTTTTATTTCACAAGTTTGCCTCGAGTTCGACGCTATCACAACAAGGAGAGTTTTAAATGTTGATAAAAACTGGCAAATAGAGTGTTGCATCTATTACTTGGGAAAAGGGTGAGAAAAAATAAATTGCAAAACTTATAATGTTAGAAAGCTGTTCATCCAGAAGTTGCTAAAGATTATTCATTGTGTAGTAAAAGCTTTCATCCGAGACATAATTCAAGTAGAGTTTGCAGAAATCAAAGCCCATGTCCCAGTCCATCAGCCACAATGGTGCTCTGCGGCCGCTGGACAAGAGCGGGAGAAGATCTTCTTACTTGATGGCACCCGCGGTGCTACTTTTGTTTAGCATCGGGACGCACGTTATGTCGCGCAGGGCAGGCTAATCAAAAGAAGATCCGAAGATGCTGTCAGTATGGTTCTACAAACCAAGTCCAAAGATCACAGACCACTGTCTTGGGAGATAGACGAGGGAATATGAAAATTGATCTTCAATAATCTGTCAAAAGTTATGGGAAGATGGACGTAGCCAGCAGGATTTGAACCTGCGCGGGGAGACCCCAAGCGATTTCTAGTCCATCGCCTTAACCACTCGGCCACGACTACTCAGACATGAAATCCTTGTGAGTTTCCCACACCTTTTCTTAAAGCACCATGATCAAGATCAGTGATTATCCCCCTGGATGAACTCTTAGAAAAGCAAAGCAAAATTCTAGGCCTCACTAACATGTAAAAATCTGATTTAAAGTCATCATCAGTCAGAACCTTGTGCAGTTCATGGCTTTTCCCTATTCATAAGGCGGATTTGAACTGGGTCCACTACAAAAACATCCTGAAAAAAAATTTGAAAATACTCAAAGGTCTGAACATATTAATTTCTATGTAAAAGAGACTTGCTTTTCATATGTTCAGGCTTTTGAGCACCTTTTAACTGCATCAAGTTGCCAAAAACGCCAAGCGGTTAACTGAAATGAGCACATCATTCTTCAGGTGTTTTTCACTTAGAAGAGTTCCATACTTATAATGCAAGTCAAGGGGAAGGTAAGAAAGACACCTGGAAGGCTCCTGAGTGACTTTTGGTGAGTTTTGTGAGCTACAAAAAGAAGCCACAAAAACGCACCCAAAAGATGCCCAAAACAATTCTTAGAAAAACGCCACCAAAAATGTTTACAAACCGCATTAGGAAATGCTGAAAAACAAGAGAAAAGATGACTCAGGTAAATAAAATGCTGATGTTTCCTGAAGCCATTTTGGCTTGAAATCCATGTCAGTTTTACCCACCTGGAAAAAGTGATCATTAACACAAGTCATAGAGAATGGTTGCTTGGTGTCACATAAATAGTATGAGTTTTGTTTCCTGACGTCAATTTTA
Organism: Phyllobates terribilis; assembly: GCF_046119375.1. Lineage (NCBI taxonomy): Eukaryota > Metazoa > Chordata > Amphibia > Anura > Dendrobatidae > Phyllobates > Phyllobates terribilis. The sequence goes on from NW_027362773.1 coordinate 48,768,125, forward strand.
ATTTCGCTAATCCTATATAATAGATAAATTTGGCCATAGGATTCAAAGTGATCATTTTATGGATCCTAGTAATATTCTATTTTGTTTTGGCTTTTGGTATGTGGATTTTAACTTTGTCTTTATATGGTAAACCTTGGGCATAGTGTGAGCGGAAAAAGTGAAACCTGCTTTTCATAAAGAATTACCCAGGTTCCACTGAGATTTGAACTCAGATCACTGGATTCAAAGTCCAGAGGGCTAACCATTACACCATGGAACCAGAGGGACAATGTACTTAGCTGGATCTTCTTGTGAAGAAAAGGGTGAAACGAGCATATTAAGTCATGAATGGATGTGAAAACAGGCTCTAATGCTGCAGTGCAAATCTACTACTAATACAAAATGGTAAATTAATATCTACTATCCTTTTATTTCACAAGTTTGCCTCGAGTTCCACGCTATCACAACAAGGAGAGTTTTAAATGTTGATAAAAACTGGCAAATAGAGTGTTGCATCTATTACTTGGGAAAAGGGGGAGAAAAAATAAATTGCAAAACTTATAATGTTAGAAAGCTGTTCATCCAGAAGTTGCTAAAGATTATTCATTGTGTAGTAAAAGCTTTCATTCGAGACATAATTCAAGTAGAGTTTGTAGAAATCAAAGCCCATGTCCCAGTCCATCAGCCACGATAGTGCTCTGCGACCGCTGGACAAGAGCGGGAGAAGGTCTTCTTACTTGATGGCACCCGCGGTGCTACTTTTGTTTAGCATCGGGACGCACGTTATGTCGCGCAGGGCAGGCTAATCAAAAGAAGATCCGAAGATGCTGTCAGTATGGTTCTACAAACCAAGTCCAAAGATCACAGACCACTGTCTTGGGAGATAGATGAGGGAATATGAAAATTGATCTTCAATAATCGGTCAAAAGTGTTGGGAACATGGATGTAGCCGGCAGGATTTAAACCTGTGTGGGGAGACCCCAAGCGATTTCTAGTCCATCGCCTTAACCACTCGGCCACATCTACTCAGACATGAAATCTTTGTAAGTTTCACATACCTTTTCTTAAAGCACCATGATGAAGATCAGTGATTATCCCTCTGGAAGACATCTTAGAAAAGCAAAGCAAAATTCTAGGCCTCACTAACATGTAAAAATCTGATTTGAACTCATCATCAATTAGAACCTTGTACAGTTCATGGCTTTTCCATCTTCATAAGGCGGATCTGAACTGGGTCCACTACAAAAACATCCTGAAAAAAAACTCTGAAAATGTTCAAAGGTCTGAACATATTAATTTCATGTAAAAAAGACTTGTTTTTCACTTGATCAGGCTTTTCAGCACCTTTTAACTGCATCAAGTTGCCAAAAATGCAAGCGGTTAACTAAAATGAGCACATCATTCTTCATGTGTTTTTCACTTAGAAGATTTCCAGACTTTTAATGCAAGTCAAGGGGAAGGTAAGAAAGACCCCTGGAAGGCTCCTGAGTGACTTTTGGTGAGTTTTGTGAGCCACAAAAAGATGCCACAAAAACGCACTCAAAAGATGCCCAAAACAATTCTTAGAATAACGCCACCAAAAATGTTTACAAACCGCATTAGGAAATGCTGAAAAACAAGAGAAATGATGACTCAGGAAAATAAAATGCTGATGTTTCCTGAAGCCATTTTGGCTTGAAATCCATGTCAGTTTTACCCACCTGGAAAAAGTGTCATGTGATCATTAACACAAGTCATAGAGAATGGTGGCTTGGTGTCACATAAATAGTATGAGTTTTGTTTCCTGACGTCAATTTTAATTTCGCTAATCCTATATAATAGATAACTTTGGCCATAGGATTCAAAGTTATTATTTTATGGATCCTTGTAATATTCAAGTTTTTTTTGGCTTTTGGTATGTGGATTTTAACTTTGTCTTTATATGTTAAACCTTCTGCATAGGAGGACACAGTGTGAGCGGAAAAAAGAGAAACCTGTGTTTCATGAAGAATTACCCAGGTTCCACTGAGATTTGAACTCAGCTCACCGGATTCAAAGTCCAGAGTGCTAACCATTACACCATGGAATCAGATGGGCAATGTACTTAGCTGGATCTTCTTCTGAAGAAAAGGGTGAAATGAGCATGTTAAATCATGAATGGATGTGAAAACAGGCTCTAATGCTGCAGTGCAAATCTACTACTAATACAAAATGGTAAATTAATATCTACTATCCTTTTATTTCACAAGTTTGCCCCGAGTTCCACGCTATCACAACAAGGAGAGTTTTAAATGTTGATAAAAACTGGCAAATAGAGTGTTGCATCTATTACTTGGGAAAAGGGTGAGAAAAAATAAATTGCAAAACTTATAATGTTAGAAAGCTGTTCATCCAGAAGTTGCTAAAGATTATTCATTGTGTAGTAAAAGCTTTCATCCGAGATATAATTCAAGTAGAGTTTGCAGAAATCAAAGCCCATGTCCCAGTCCATCAGCCACGATAGTGCTCTGCGGCCGCTGGACAAGAGCGGGAGAAGATCTTCTTACTTGATGGCACCAGCGGTGCTACTTTTGTTTAGCATCGGGACGCACGTTATGTCGCGCAGGGCAGGCTAATCAAAAGAAGATCCGAAGATGCTGTCAGTATGGTTCTACAAACCAAGTCCAAAGATCACAGACCACTGTCTTGGGAGAGAGACGAGGGAATATGAAAATTGATCTTCAATAATCTGTCAAAAGCTATGGGAACATGGATGTAGCCAGCAGGATTTGAACCTGCGCAGGGAGACCCCAATGGATTTCTAGTCCATCGCCTTAACCACTCAGCCACGACTCTTCAGACATGAAATCCTTGTGAGTTTCCCACACCTTTTCTTAAAGCACCATGATCAAGATCAGTGATTATCCCCCTGGATGAACTCTTAGAAAAGCAAAGCAAAATTCTAGTCCTCACTAACATGTAAAAATCTGATTTAAAGTCATCATCAATCAGAACCTTGTGCAGTTCATGGCTTTTCCCTCTTCATAAGGCGGATTTGAACTGGGTCCACTACAAAAACATCCTGAAAAAAAATTTGAAAATGCTCAAAGGTCTGAACATATTAATTTCTATGTAAAAGAGACTTGCTTTTCATATGTTCAGGCTTTTGAGCACCTTTTAACCGCATCAAGTTGTCAAAAACGTCAAGCGGTTAACTGAAATGAGCACATCATTCTTCAGGTGTTTTTCACTTAGAAGAGTTCCATACTTATAATGCAAGTCAAGGGGAAGGTAAGAAAGACCCGTGGAAGGCTCCTGAGTGACTTTTGGTGAGTTTTGTGAGCTACAAAAAGAAGCCACAAAAACGCACTCAAAAGATGCCCAAAACAATTCTTAGAAAAGCGCCACCAAAAATGTTTACAAACCGCATTAGGAAATGCTGAAAAACAAGAGAAAAGATGACTCAGGAAAATAAAATGCTGATGTTTCCTGGAGCCATTTTGGCTTGAAATCCATGTCAGTTTTACCCACCTGGAAAAAGTGATCATTAACACAAGTCATAGAGAATGGTTGCTTGGTGTCACATAAATAGTATGAGTTTTGTTTCCTGACGTCAATTTTAATTTCGCTAATCCTATATAATAGATAAATTTGGCCATAGGATTCAAAGTGATCATTTTATGGATTCTAGTAATATTCAATTTTTTTTTGGCTTTTTGTATGTGGATTTTAACTTTGTCTTCATATGGTAAACCTTGGGCATAGGAGGACACAATGTGAGCGGAAAAAGTGAAACCTGCGTTTCATAAAGAACTACCCAGGTTCCACTGAGATTTGAACTCAGATCACTGGATTCAAAGTCCAGAGTGCTAACCATTACACCATGGAACCAAAGGGACAATGTACTTAGCTGGATCTTCTTGTGAAGAAAAGGGTGAAACGAGCATGTTAAATCATGAATGGATGTGAAAACAGGCTCTAATGCTGCAGTGCAAATCTACTACTAATACAAAATGGTAAATTAATATCTACTATCCTTTTATTTCACAAGTTTGCCTCGAGTTCCACGCTATCACAACAAGGAGAGTTTTAAATGTTGATAAAAACTGGCAAATAGAGTGTTGCATCTATTACTTGGGAAAAGGGTGAGAAAAAATAAATTGCAAAACTTATAATGTTAGAAAGCTGTTCATCCAGAAGTTGCTAAAGATTATTCATTGTGTAGTAAAAGCTTTCATCCGAGACATAATTCAATTAGAGTTTGTAGAAATCAAAGCCCATGTCCCAGTCCATCAGCCACGATAGTGCTCTGCGACCGCTGGACAAGAGCGGGAGAAGGTCTTCTTACTTGATGGCACCCGCTGTGCTACTTTTGTTTAGCATCGGGACGCACGTTATGTCGCGCAGGGCAGGCTAATCAAAAGAAGATCCGAAGATGATGTCAGTATGGTTCTACAAACCCAGTCCAAAGAGCACAGACCACTGTCTTGGGAGATAGATGAGGGAATATGAAAATTGATCTTCAATAATCGGTCAAAGGTTTTGGGAACATGGATGTAGCCGGCAGGATTTAAACCTGTGTGGGGAGACCCCAAGCGATTTCTAGTCCATCGCCTTAACCACTCGGCCACATCTACTCAGACATGAAATCTTTGTAAGTTTCACATACCTTTTCTTAAAGCAGCATGATCAAGATCAGTGATTATCCCTCTGGAAGACATCTTAGAAAAGCAAAGCAAAATTCTAGGCCTCACTAACATGTAAAAATCTGATTTGAACTCATCATCAATTAGAACCTTGTACAGTTCATGGCTTTTCCCTCTTCATAAGGCGGATCTGAACTGGGTCCACTACAAAAACATCCTGAAAAAAAACTCTGAAAATGTTCAAAGGTCTGAACATATTAATTTCATGTAAAAAAGACTTGTTTTTCACTTGATCAGGCTTTTCAGCACCTTTTAATCGCATCAAGTTGCCAAAAATGCTAGCGGTTAACTAAAATGAGCACATCATTCTTCAGGTGTTTTTCACTTAGAAGATTTCCAGACTTTTAATGCAAGTCAAGGGGAAGGTAAGAAAGACCCCTGGAAGGCTCCTGAGTGCCTTTTGGTGAGTTTTGTGAGCCACAAAAAGATGCCACAAAAATGCACTCAAAAGATGCCCAAAACAATTCTTAGAATAACGCCACCAAAAATGTTTACAAACCGCATTAGGAAATGCTGAAAAACAAGAGAAATGATGACTCAGGAAAATAAAATGCTGATGTTTCCTGAAGCCATTTTGGCTTGAAATCCATGTCAGTTTTACCCACCTGGAAAAAGTGTCATGTGATCATTAACACAAGTCATAGAGAATGGTGGCTTGGTGTCACATAAATAGTATGAGTTTTGTTTCCTGACGTCAATTTTAATTTCGCTAATCCTATATAATAGATAACTTTGGCCATAGGATTCAAAGTTATTATTTTATGGATCCTTGTAATATTCAAGTTTTTTTTGGCTTTTGGTATGTGGATTTTAACTTTGTCTTTATATGTTAAACCTTCTGCATAGGAGGACACAGTGTGAGCGGAAAAAAGACAAACCTGTGTTTCATGAAGAATTACCCAGGTTCCACTGAGATTTGAACTCAGCTCACCGGATTCAAAGTCCAGAGTGCTAACCATTACACCATGGAATCAGATGGGCAATGTACTTAGCTGGATCTTCTTCTGAAGAAAAGGGTGAAACGAGCATGTTAAATCATGAATGGATGTGAAAACAGGCTCTAATGCTGCAGTGCAAATCTACTACTAATACAAAATGGTAAATTAATATCTACTATCCTTTTATTTCACAAGTTTGCCTCGAGTTCCACGCTATCACAACAAGGAGAGTTTTAAATGTTGATAAAAACTGGCAAATAGAGTGTTGCATCTATTACTTGGGAAAAGGGTGAGAAAAAATAAATTGCAAAACTTATAATGTTAGAAAGCTGTTCATCCAGAAGTTGCTAAAGATTATTCATTGTGTAGTAAAAGCTTTCATCCGAGACATAATTCAAGTAGAGTTTGCAGAAATCAAAGCCCATGTTCCAGTCCATCAGCCACGATAGTGCTCTGCGGCCGCTGGACAAGAGCGGGAGAAGATCTTCTTACTTGATGGCACCCGCGGTGCTACTTTTGTTTAGCATCGGGACGCACGTTATGTCGCGCAGGGCAGGATAATCAAAAGAAGATCCGAAGATGCTGTCAGTATGGTTCTACAAATGAAGTCCAAAGATCACAGACCACTGTCTTGGGAGAGAGACGAGGGAATATGAAAATTGATCTTCAATAATCTGTCAAAAGCTATGGGAACATGGATGTAGCCAGCAGGATTTGAACCTGCACGGGGAGACCCCAATGGATTTCTAGTCCATCGCCTTAACCACTCGGCCACAACTACTCAGACATGAAATCCTTGTGAGTTTCCCACACCTTTTCTTAAAGCACCATGATCAAGATCAGTGATTATCCCCCTGGATGAACTCTTAGAAAAGCAAAGCAAAATTCTAGTCCTCACTAACATGTAAAAATCTGATTTAAAGTCATCATCAATCAGAACCTTGTGCAGTTCATGGCTTTTCCCTCTTCATAAGGCGAATTTGAACTGGGTCCACTACAAAAACATCCTGAAAAAAATTTTGAAAATGCTCAAAGGTCTGAACATATTAATTTCCATGTAAAAGAGACTTGCTTTTCATATGTTCAGGCTTTTGAGCACCTTTTAACCGCATCAAGTTGCCAAAAACGTCAAGCGGTTAACAGAAATGAGCACATCATTCTTCAGGTGTTTTTCACTTAGAAGAGTTCCATACTTATAATGCAAGTCAAGGGGAAGGTAAGAAAGACCCCTGGAAGGCTCCTGAGTGACTTTTGGTGAGTTTTGTGAGCTACAAAAAGAAGCCACAAAAACGCACTCAAAAGATGCCCAAAACAATTCTTAGAAAAGCGCCACCAAAAATGTTTACAAACCGCATTAGGAAATGCTGAAAAACAAGAGAAAAGATGACTCAGGAAAATAAAATCCTGATGTTTCCCGAAGCCATTTTGGCTTGAAATCCATGTCAGTTTTACCGACCTGGAAAAAGTGATCATTAACACAAGTCATAGAGAATGGTTGCTTGGTGTCACATAAATAGTATGAGTTTTGTTTCCTGACGTCAATTTTAATTTCGCTAATCCTATATAATAGATAAATTTGGCCATAGGATTCAAAGTGATCATTTTATGGATTCTAGTAATATTCAATTTTTTTTTGGCTTTTTGTATGTGGATTTTAACTTTGTCTTCATATGGTAAACCTTGTGCATAGGAGGACACAATGTGAGCGGAAAAAGTGAAACCTGCGTTTCATAAAGAACTACCCAGGTTCCACTTAGATCACTGGATTCAAAGTCCAGAGTGCTAACCATTACACCATGGAACCAGAGGGACAATGTACTTAGCTGGATCTTCTTGTGAAGAAAAGGGTGAAACGAGCATGTTAAATCATGAATGGATGTGAAAACAGGCTCTAATGCTGCAGTGCAAATCTACTACTAATACAAAATGGTAAATTAATATCTACTATCCTTTTATTTCACAAGTTTGCCTCGAGTTCCACGCTATCACAACAAGGAGAGTTTTAAATGTTGATAAAAACTGGCAAATAGAGTGTTGCATCTATTACTTGGGAAAAGGGGGAGAAAAAATAAATTGCAAAACTTATAATGTTAGAAAGCTGTTCATTCAGAAGTTGCTAAAGATTATTCATTGTGTAGTAAAAGCTTTCATCCGAGACATAATTCAAGTAGAGTTTGCAGAAATCAAAGCCCATGTCCCAGTCCATCAGCCACGATAGTGCTCTGCGACCGCTGGACAAGAGCGGGAGAAGGTCTTCTTACTTGATGGCACCCGCTGTGCTACTTTTGTTTAGCATCGGGACGCACGTTATGTCGCGCAGGGCAGGCTAATCAAAAGAAGATCCGAAGATGCTGTCAGTATGGTTCTACAAACCAAGTCCTAATATCACAGACCACTGTCTTGGGAGAGAGACGAGGGAATATGAAAATTGATCTTCAATAATCTGTCAAAAGTAATGGGAACATGGACGTAGCCGGCAGGACTTGAACCTGCGCGGGTAGACCCCAATGGATTTCTAGTCCATTGCCTTAACCACTCGGCCACGACTACTCAGACATGAAATCCTTGTGAGTTTCCCACACCTTTTCTTAAAGCACCATGATCAAGATCAGTGATTATCCCCCTGGATGAACTCTAAGAAAAGCAAAGCAAAATTCTAGTCCTCACTAACATGTAAAAATATGATTTAAAGTCATCATCAATCAGAACCTTATGCAGTTCATGGCTTTTCCCTCTTCATAAGGCGGATTTGAACTGGGTCCACTACAAAAACATCCTGAAAAAAAACTCTGAAAATGCTCAAAGGTCTGAACATATTAATTTCCATGTAAAAAAGACTTGCTTTTCACTTGATCAGGCTTTTCAGCACCTTTTAACCGCATCAAGTTGCCAAAAACGCAAGCGGTTAACTGAAATGAGCACATCATTCTTCAGGTGTTTTTCACTTAGAAGAGTTCCAGACTTATAATGCAAGTCAAGGGGAAGGTAAGAAAGACCCCTGGAAGGCTCCTGAGTGACTTTTGGTGAGTTTTGTGAGCTACAAAAAGAAGCCACAAAAACGTACTCAAAAGATGCCCACAACAATTCTTAGAAAAACGCCACCAAAAATGTTTACAAACCGCATTAGGAAATGCTGAAAAACAAGAGAAAAGATGACTCAGGAAAATAAAATGCTGATGTTTCCTGAAGCCATTTTGGCTTGAAATCCATGTCAGTTTTACCCACCTGGAAAAAGTGATCATTAACACAAGTCATAGAGAATGGTTGCTTGGTGTCACATAAATAGTATGAGTTTTGTTTCCTGACGTCAATTTTAATTTCGCTAATCCTATATAATAGATAAATTTGGCCATAGGATTCAAAGTGATCATTTTATGGATTCTAGTAATATTCAATTTTTTTTTGGCTTTTTGTATGTGGATTTTAACTTTGTCTTCATATGGTAAACCTTGTGCATAGGAGGACACAATGTGAGCGGAAAAAGTGAAACCTGCGTTTCATAAAGAACTACCCAGGTTCCACTGAGATTTGAACTCAGATCACTGGATTCAAAGTCCAGAGTGCGAACCATTACACCATGGAACCAGAGGGACAATGTATTTAGCTGGATCTTCTTGTGAAGAAAAGGGTGAAACGAGCATGTTAAATCATGAATGGATGTGAAAACAGGCTCTAATGCTGCAGTGCAAATCTACTACTAATACAAAATGGTAAATTAATATCTACTATCCTTTTATTTCACAAGTTTGCCTCGAGTTCCACGCTATCACAACAAGGAGAGTTTTAAATGTTGATAAAAACTGGCAAATAGAGTGTTGCATCTATTACTTGGGAAAAGGGGGAGAAAAAATAAATTGCAAAACTTATAATGTTAGAAAGCTGTTCATCCAGAAGTTGCTAAAGATTATTCATTGTGTAGTAAAAGCTTTCATCCGAGACATAATTCAAGTAGAGTTTGCAGAAATCAAAGCCCATGTCCCAGTCCATCAACCACGATAGTGCTCTGCGACCGCTGGACAAGAGCGGGAGAAGGTCTTCTTACTTGATGGCACCCGCTGTGCTACTTTTGTTTAGCATCGGGACGCACGTTATGTCGCTCAGGGCACGCTAATCAAAAGAAGATCCGAAGATGCTGTCAGTATGGTTCTACAAACCAAGTCCTAAGATCACAGACCACTGTCTTGGGAGAGAGACGAGGGAATATGAAAATTGATCTTCAATAATCTGTCAAAAGTTATGGGAACATGGATGTATCCAGCAGGATTTGAACCTGCGCGGGGAGACCCCAATGGATTTCTAGTACATCACCTTAACCACTCAGCGACGACTACGCAGACATGAAATCCTTGTGAGTTTCCCACACCTTTTCTTAAAGCACCATGATCAAGATCAGTGATTATCCCCCTGGATGAACTCTTAGAAAAGCAAAGCAAAATTCTAGTCCTCACTAACATGTAAAAATCTGATTTAAAGTCATCATCAATCAGAACCTTATGCAGTTCATGGCTTTTCCCTCTTCATAAGGCGGATTTGAACTGGGTCCACTACAAAAACATCCTGAAAAAAAACTCTGAAAATGCTCAAAGGTCTGAACATATTAATTTCCATGTAAAAAAGACTTGCTTTTCACTTGATCAGGCTTTTTAGCACCTTTTAACCGCATCAAGTTGCCAAAAATGCAAGCGGTTAACTGAAATGAGCACATCATTCTTCAGGTGTTTTTCACTTAGAAGAGTTACAGACTTATAATGCAAGTCAATGGGAAGGTAAGAAAGACCCCTGGAAGGCTCCTGAGTGACTTTTGGTGAGTTTTGTGAGCTACAAAAAGAAGCCACAAAAACGCACTCAAAAGATGCCCACAACAATTCTTAGAAAAACGCCACCAAAAATGTTTACAAACCGCATTAGGAAATGCTGAAAAACAAGAGAAAAGATGACTCAGGAAAATAAAATGCTGATGTTTCCTGAAGCCATTTTGGCTTGAAATCCATGTCAGTTTTACCCACCTGGAAAAAGTGATCATTAACACAAGTCATAGAGAATGGTTGCTTGGTGTCACATAAATAGTATGAGTTTTGTTTCCTGACGTCAATTTTAATTTCGCTAATCCTATATAATAGATAAATTTGGCCATAGGATTCAAAGTGATCATTTTATGGATTCTAGTAATATTCAATTTTTTTTTGGCTTTTGGTATGTGGATTTTAACTTTGTCTTTATATGTTAAACCTTCTGCATAGGAGGACACAGTGTGAGCGAAAAAAGAGAAACCTGTGTTTCATGAAGAATTACCCAGGTTCCAATAAGATTTGAACTCAGATCACTGGATTCAAAGTCCAGTGTGCTAACCATTACAGCATGGAATCAGATGGGCAATGTACTTAGCTGGAACTTCTTCTGAAGAAAAGGGTGAAACGAGCATGTTAAATCATGAATGGATGTGAAAACAGGCTCTAATGCTGCAGTGCAAATCTACTACTAATACAAAATGGTAAATTAATATCTACTATCCTTTTATTTCACAAGTTTGCCTCGAGTTCCACGCTATCACAACAAGGAGAGTTTTAAATGTTGATAAAAACTGGCAAATATAGTGTTGCATCTATTACTTGGGAAAAGGGTGAGAAAAAATGAATTGCAAAACTTATAATGTTAGAAAGTTGTTCATCCAGAAGTTGCTAAAGATTATTCATTGTGTAGTAAAAGCTTTCATCCGAGACATAATTCAAGTAGAGTTTGCAGAAATCAAAGCCCATGTCCCAGTCCATCAGCCACGATAGTGCTCTGCAGCCGCTGGACAAGAGCGGGAGAAGATCTTCTTACTTGATGGCACCCGCGGTGCTACTTTTGTTTAGCATCGGGACGCACGTTATGTCGCGCAGGGCAGGCTAATCAAAAGAAGATCCGAAGATGCTGTCAGTATGGTTCTACAAACCAAGTCCAAAGATCACAGACCACTGTCTTGGGAGAGAGACGAGGGAATATGAAAATTGATCTTCAATAATCTGTCAAAAGTTATGGGAACATGGATGTATCCAGCAGGATTTGAACCTGCGCGGGGAGACCCCAATGGATTTCTAGTCCATCACCTTAACCACTCAGCGACGACTACGCAGACATGAAATCCTTGTGAGTTTCCCACACCTTTTCTTAAAGCACCATGATCAAGATCAGTGATTATCCCCCTGGATGAACTCTTAGAAAAGCAAAGCAAAATTCTAGTCCTCACTAACATGTAAAAATCTGATTTAAAGTCATCATCAATCAGAACCTTATGCAGTTCATGGCTTTTCCCTCTTCATAAGTCGGATTTGAACTGGGTCCACTACAAAAACATCCTGAAAAAAAACTCTGAAAATGCTCAAAGGTCTGAACATATTAATTTCCATGTAAAAAAGACTTGCTTTTCACTTGATCGGGCTTTTCAGCACCTTTTAACCGCATCAAGTTGCCAAAAACGCAAGCGGTTAACTGAAATGAGCACATCATTCTTCAGGTGTTTTTCACTTAGAAGAGTTACAGACTTATAATGCAAGTCAATGGGAAGGTAAGAAAGACCCCTGGAAGGCTCCTGAGTGACTTTTGGTGAGTTTTGTGAGCTACAAAAAGAAGCCACAAAAACGCACTCAAAAGATGCCCACAACAATTCTTAGAAAAACGCCACCAAAAATGTTTACAAACCGCATTATTAAATGCTGAAAAACAAGAGAAAAGATGACTCAGGAAAATAAAATGCTGATGTTTCCTGAAGCCATTTTGGCTTGAAATCCATGTCAGTTTTACTCACCTGGAAAAAGTGATCATTAACACAAGTCATAGAGAATGGTTGTTTGGTGTCACATAAATAGTATGAGTTTTGTTTCCTGACGTCAATTTTAATTTCGCTAATCCTATATAATAGATAAATTTGGCCATAGGATTCAAAGTGATCATTTTATGGATTTTAGTAATATTCAATTTTTTTTTGGCTTTTGGTATGTGGATTTTAACTTTGTCTTTATATGTTAAACCTTCTGCATAGGAGGACACAGTGTGAGCGAAAAAAGAGAAACCTGTGTTTCATGAAGAATTACCCAGGTTCCACTGAGATTTGAACTCAGATCACTGGATTCAAAGTCCAGTGTGCTAACCATTACAGCATGGAATCAGATGGGCAATGTACTTAGCTGGAACTTCTTCTGAAGAAAAGGGTGAAACGAGCATGTTAAATCATGAATGGATGTGAAAACAGGCTCTAATGCTGCAGTGCAAATCTACTACTAATACAAAATGGTAAATTAATATCTACTATCCTTTTATTTCACAAGTTTGCCTCGAGTTCCACGCTATCACAACAAGGAGAGTTTTAAATGTTGATAAAAACTGGCAAATAGAGTGTTGCATCTATTACTTGGGAAAAGGGTGAGAAAAAATGAATTGCAAAACTTATAATGTTAGAAAGTTGTTCATCCAGAAGTTGCTAAAGATTATTCATTGTGTAGTAAAAGCTTTCATCCGAGACATAATTCAAGTAGAGTTTGCAGAAATCAAAGCCCATGTCCCAGTCCATCAGCCACGATAGTGCTCTGCAGCCGCTGGACAAGAGCGGGAGAAGATCTTCTTACTTGATGGCACCCGCGGTGCTACTTTTGTTTAGCATCGGGACGCACGTTATGTCGCGCATGGCAGGCTAATCAAAAGAAGATCCGAAGATGCTGTCAGTATGGTTCTACAAACCAAGTCCAAAGATCACAGACCACTGTCTTGGGAGAGAGACGAGGGAATATGAAAATTGATCTTCAATAATCTCTCAAAATGTTATGGGAACATGGACGTATCCAGCAGGATTTGAACCTGCGAGGGGAGACCCCAATGGATTTCTAGTCCATCACCTTAACCACTCAGTGACGACTACGCAGACATGAAATCCTTGTGAGTTTCCCACACCTTTTCTTAAAGCACCATGATCAAGATCAGTGATTATCCCCCTGGATGAACTCTTAGAAAAGCAAAGCAAAATTCTAGTCCTCACTAACATGTAAAAATCTGATTTAAAGTCATCATCAATCAGAACCTTATGCAGTTCATGGCTTTTCCCTCTTCATAAGTCGGATTTGAACTGGGTCCACTACAAAAACATCCTGAAAAAAAACTCTGAAAATGCTCAAAGGTCTGAACATATTAATTTCCATGTAAAAAAGACTTGCTTTTCACTTGATCAGGCTTTTCAGCACCTCTTAACCGCATCAAGTTGCCAAAAACGCAAGCGGTTAACTGAAATGAGCACATCATTCTTCAGGTGTTTTTCACTTAGAAGAGTTACAGACTTATAATGCAAGTCAATGGGAAGGTAAGAAAGACCCCTGGAAGGCTCCTGAGTGACTTTTGGTGAGTTTTGTGAGCTACAAAAAGAAGCCACAAAAACGCACTCAAAAGATGCCCACAACAATTCTTAGAAAAACGCCACCAAAAATGTTTACAAACCGCATTAGGAAATGCTGAAAAACAAGAGAAAAGATGACTCAGGAAAATAAAATGCTGATGTTTCCTGAAGCCATTTTGGCTTGAAATCCATGTCAGTTTTACCCACCTGGAAAAAGTGATCATTAACACAAGTCATAGAGAATGGTTGTTTGGTGTCACATAAATAGTATGAGTTTTGTTTCCTGACGTCAATTTTAATTTCGCTAATCCTATGTAATAGATAAATTTGGCCATAGGATTCAAAGTGATCATTTTATGGATTCTAGTAATATTCAATTTTTTTTTGGCTTTTGGTATGTGGATTTTAACTTTGTCTTTATATGTTAAACCTTCTGCATAGGAGGACACAGTGTGAGCGAAAAAAGAGAAACCTGTGTTTCATGAAGAATTACCCAGGTTCTACTGAGATTTGAACTCAGATCACTGGATTCAAAGTCCAGTGTGCTAACCATTACAGCATGGAATCAGATGGGCAATGTACTTAGCTGGAACTTCTTCTGAAGAAAAGGGTGAAACGAGCATGTTAAATCATGAATGGATGTGAAAACAGGCTCTAATGCTGCCGTGCAAATCTACTACTAATACAAAATGGTAAATTAATATCTACTATCCTTTTATTTCACAAGTTTGCCTCGAGTTCCACGCTATCACAACAAGGAGAGTTTTAAATGTTGATATAAACTGGCAAATAGAGTGTTGCATCTATTACTTGGGAAAAGGGTGAGAAAAAATGAATTGCAAAACTTATAATGTTAGAAAGTTGTTCATCCAGAAGTTGCTAAAGATTATTCATTGTGTAGTAAAAGCTTTCATCCGAGACATAATTCAAGTAGAGTTTGCAGAAATCAAAGCCCATGTCCCAGTCCATCAGCCACGATAGTGCTCTGCAGCCGCTGGACAAGAGCGGGAGAAGATCTTCTTACTTGATGGCACCCGCGGTGCTACTTTTGTTTAGCATCGGGACGCACGTTATGTCGCGCAGGGCAGGCTAATCAAAAGAAGATCCGAAGATGCTGTCAGTATGGTTCTACAAACCAAGTCCAAAGATCACAGACCACTGTCTTGGGAGAGAGACGAGGGAATATGAAAATTGATCTTCAATAATCTCTCAAAATGTTATGGGAACATGGACATATCCAGCAGGATTTGAACCTGCGCGGGGAGACCCCAATGGATTTCTAGTCCATCACCTTAACCACTCAGCCACGACTACGCAGACATGAAATTCCTGTGAGTTTCCCACACCTTTTCTTAAAGCACCATGATCAAGATCAGTGATTATCCCCCTTTATGAACTCTTAGAAAAGCAAAGCAAAATTCTAGTCCTCACTAACATGTAAAAATCTGATTTAAAGTCATCATCAATCAGAACCTTATGCAGTTCATGGCTTTTCCCTCTTCATAACGCGGATTTGAACTGGGTCCACTACAAAAACATCCTGAAAAAAAACTCTGAAAATGTTCAAAGGTCTGAACATATTAATTTCCATGTAAAAAAGACTTGCTTTTCACTTGATCAGGCTTTTCAGCACCTTTTAACCGCATCAAGTTGCCAAAAACGCAAGTGGTTAACTGAAATGAGCACATCATTCTTCAGGTGTTTTTCACTTAGAAGAGTTACAGACTTATAATGCAAGTCAATGGGAAGGTAAGAAAGACCCCTGGAAGGCTCCTGAGTGACTTTTGGTGAGTTTTGTGAGCTACAAAAAGAAGCCACAAAAACGCACTCAAAAGATGCCCACAACAATTCTTAGAAAAACGCCACCAAAAATGTTTACAAACCGCATTAGGAAATGCTGAAAAACAAGAGAAAAGATGACTCAGGAAAATAAAATGCTGATGTTTCCTGAAGCCATTTTGGCTTGAAATCCATGTCAGTTTTACCCACCTGGAAAAAGTGATCATTAACACAAGTCATAGAGAATGGTTGCTTGGTGTCACATAAATAGTATGAGTTTTGTTTCCTGACGTCAATTTTAATTTCGCTAATCCTATATAATAGATAAATTTGGCCATAGGATTCAAAGTGATCATTTTATGGATTCTAGTAATATTCAATTTTTTTTCGGCTTTTTGTATGTGGATTTTAACTTTGTCTTTATATGGTAAACCTTGGGCATAGGAGGACACAATGTGAGCGGAAAAAGTGAAACCCGCGTTTCATAAAGAACTACCCAGGTTCCACTGAGATTTGAACTCAGATCACTGGATTCAAAGTAAAGAGTGCTAACCATTACACCATGGAACCAGAGGGACAATGTACTTAGCTGGATCTTCTTCTGAAGAAAAGGGTGAAACGAGCATGTTAAATCATGAATGGATGTGAAAACAGGCTCTAATGCTGCAGTGCAAGTCTACTACTAATACAAAATGGTAAATTAATATCTACTATCCTTTTATTTCACAAGTTTGCCTCAAGTTCCACGCTATCACAACAAGGAGAGTTTTAAATGTTGATAAAAACTGGCAAATAGAGTGTTGCATCTATTACTTGGGAAAAGGGTGAGAAAAAATAAATTGCAAAACTTATAATGTTAGAAAGCTGTTCATCCAGAAGTTGCTAAAGATTATTCATTGTGTAGTAAAAGCTTTCATCCGAGACATAATTCAAGTAGAGTTTGCAAAAATCAAAGCCCATGTCCCAGTCCATCAGCCACGATAGTGCTCTGCGGCCGCTGGAAAAGAGCGGGAGAAGATCTTCTTACTTGATGGCACCCGCGGTGCTACTTTTGTTTAGCATCGGGACGCACGTTATGTCGCGCAGGGCAGGCTAATCAAAAGAAGATCCGAAGATGCTGTCAGTATGGTTCTACAAACCAAGTCCAAAGATCACAGACCACTGTCTTGGGAGAGAGACGAGGGAATATGAAAATTGATCTTCAATAATCTCTCAAAATGTTATGGGAACATGGACGTATCCAGCAGGATTTGAACCTGCGCGGGGAGACCCCAATGGATTTCTAGTCCATCACCTTAACCACTCAGTGACGACTACGCAGACATGAAATCCTTGTGAGTTTCCCACACCTTTTCTTAAAGCACCATGATCAAGATCAGTGATTATCCCCCTGGATGAACTCTTAGAAAAGCAAAGCAAAATTCTAGTCCTCACTAACATGTAAAAATCTGATTTAAAGTCATCATCAATCAGAACCTTATGCAGTTCATGGCTTTTCCCTCTTCATAAGTCGGATTTGAACTGGGTCCACTACAAAAACATCCTGAAAAAAAACTCTGAAAATGCTCAAAGGTCTGAACATATTAATTTCCATGTAAAAAAGACTTGCTTTTCACTTGATCAGGCTTTTCAGCACCTTTTAACCGCATCAAGTTGCCAAAAACGCAAGCGGTTAACTGAAATGAGCACATCATTCTTCAGGTGTTTTTCACTTAGAAGAGTTACAGACTTATAATGCAAGTCAATGGGAAGGTAAGAAAGACCCCTGGAAGGCTCCTGAGTGACTTTTGGTGAGTTTTGTGAGCTACAAAAAGAAGCCACAAAAACGCACTCAAAAGATGCCCACAACAATTCTTAGAAAAACGCCACCAAAAATGTTTACAAACCGCATTAGGAAATGCTGAAAAACAAGAGAAAAGATGACTCAGGAAAATAAAATGCTGATGTTTCCTGAAGCCATTTTGGCTTGAAATCCATGTCAGTTTTACTCACCTGGAAAAAGTGATCATTAACACAAGTCATAGAGAATGGTTGTTTGGTGTCACATAAATAGTATGAGTTTTGTTTCCTGACGTCAATTTTAATTTCGCTAATCCTATGTAATAGATAAATTTGGCCATAGGATTCAAAGTGATCATTTTATGGATTCTAGTAATATTCAATTTTTTTTTGGCTTTTGGTATGTGGATTTTAACTTTGTCTTTATATGTTAAACCTTCTGCATAGGAGGACACAGTGTGAGCGAAAAAAGAGAAACCTGTGTTTCATGAAGAATTACCCAGGTTCCACTGAGATTTGAACTCAGATCACTGGATTCAAAGTCCAGTGTGCTAACCATTACAGCATGGAATCAGATGGGCAATGTACTTAGCTGGAACTTCTTCTGAAGAAAAGGGTGAAACGAGCATGTTAAATCATGAATGGATGTGAAAACAGGCTCTAATGCTGCAGTGCAAATCTACTACTAATACAAAATGGTAAATTAATATCTACTATCCTTTTATTTCACAAGTTTGCCTCGAGTTCCACGCTATCACAACAAGGAGAGTTTTAAATGTTGATAAAAACTGGCAAATAGAGTGTTGCATCTATTACTTGGGAAAAGGGTGAGAAAAAATGAATTGCAAAACTTATAATGTTAGAAAGTTGTTCATCCAGAAGTTGCTAAAGATTATTCATTGTGTAGTAAAAGCTTTCATCCGAGACATAATTCAAGTAGAGTTTGCAGAAATCAAAGCCCATGTCCCAGTCCATCAGCCACGATAGTGCTCTGCAGCCGCTGGACAAGAGCGGGAGAAGATCTTCTTACTTGATGGCACCCGCGGTGCTACTTTTGTTTAGCATCGGGACGCACGTTATGTCGCGCAGGGCAGGCTAATCAAAAGAAGATCCGAAGATGCTGTCAGTATGGTTCTACAAACCAAGTCCAAAGATCACAGACCACTGTCTTGGGAGAGAGACGAGGGAATATGAAAATTGATCTTCAATAATCTCTCAAAATGTTATGGGAACATGGACGTATCCAGCAGGATTTGAACCTGCGCGGGGAGACCCCAATGGATTTCTAGTCCATCACCTTAACCACTCAGCCACGACTACGCAGACATGAAATCCTTGTGAGTTTCCCACACCTTTTCTTAAAGCACCATGATCAAGATCAGTGATTATCCCCCTTTATGAACTCTTAGAAAAGCAAAGCAAAATTCTAGTCCTCACTAACATGTAAAAATCTGATTTAAAGTCATCATCAATCAGAACCTTATGCAGTTCATGGCTTTTCCCTCTTCATAAGGCGGATTTGAACTGGGTCCACTACAAAAACATCCTGAAAAAAAACTCTGAAAATGCTCAAAGGTCTGAACATATTAATTTCCATGTAAAAAAGACTTGCTTTTCACTTGATCAGGCTTTTCAGCACCTTTTAACCGCATCAAGTTGCCAAAAACGCAAGCGGTTAACTGAAATGAGCACATCATTCTTCAGGTGTTTTTCACTTAGAAGAGTTACAGACTTATAATGCAAGTCAATGGGAAGGTAAGAAAGACCCCTGAAAGGCTCCTGAGTGACTTTTGGTGAGTTTTGTGAGCTACAAAAAGAAGCCACAAAAACGCACTCAAAAGATGCCCACAACAATTCTTAGAAAAACGCCACCAAAAATGTTTACAAACCGCATTAGGAAATGCTGAAAAACAAGAGAAAAGATGACTCAGGAAAATAAAATGCTGATGTTTCCTGAAGCCATTTTGGCTTGAAATCCATGTCAGTTTTACCCACCTGGAAAAAGTGATCATTAACACAAGTCATAGAGAATGGTTGCTTGGTGTCACATAAATAGTATGAGTTTTGTTTCCTGACGTCAATTTTAATTTCGCTAATCCTATATAATAGATAAATTTGGCCATAGGATTCAAAGTGATCATTTTATGGATTCTAGTAATATTCAATTTTTTTTCGGCTTTTTGTATGTGGATTTTAACTTTGTCTTTATATGGTAAACCTTGGGCATAGGAGGACACAATGTGAGCGGAAAAAGTGAAACCTGCGTTTCATAAAGAACTACCCAGGTTCCACTGAGATTTGAACTCAGATCACTGGATTCAAAGTCCAGAGTGCTAACCATTACACCATGGAACCAGAGGGACAATGTACTTAGCTGGATCTTCTTCTGAAGAAAAGGGTGAAACGAGCATGTTAAATCATGAATGGATGTGAAAACAGGCTCTAATGCTGCAGTGCAAGTCTACTACTAATACAAAATGGTAAATTAATATCTACTATCCTTTTATTTCACAAGTTTGCCTCGAGTTCCACGCTATCACAACAAGGAGAGTTTTAAATGTTGATAAAAACTGGCAAATAGAGTGTTGCATCTATTACTTGGGAAAAGGGTGAGAAAAAATAAATTGCAAAACTTATAATGTTAGAAAGCTGTTCATCCAGAAGTTGCTAAAGATTATTCATTGTGTAGTAAAAGCTTTCATCCGAGACATAATTCAAGTAGAGTTTGCAGAAATCAAAGCCCATGTCCCAGTCCATCAGCCACGATAGTGCTCTGCGGCCGCTGGAAAAGAGCGGGAGAAGATCTTCTTACTTGATGGCACCCGCGGTGCTACTTTTGTTTAGCATCGGGACGCACGTTATGTCGCGCAGGGCAGGCTAATCAAAAGAAGATCCGAAGATGCTGTCAGTATGGTTCTACAAACCAAGTCCAAAGATCACAGACCACTGTCTTGGGAGAGAGACGAGGGAATATGAAAATTGATCTTCAATAATCTGTCAAAAGTTATGGGAACATGGACGTATCCGGCAGGATTTGAACCTGCACGGGGAGACCCCAATGGATTTCTAGTCCATCGCCTTAACCACTCGGCCACGTCTACTCAGACATGAAATCCTTGTGAGTTTCCCACACCTTTTCTTAAAGCACCATGATCAAGATCAGTGATTATCCCCCTGGATGAACTCTTAGAAAAGCAAAGCAAAATTCTAGTCCTCACTAACATGTAAAAATCTGATTTAAAGTCATCATCAATCAGAACCTTATGCAGTTCATGGCTTTTCCCTCTTCATAAGGCGGATTTGAACTGGGTCCACTACAAAAACATCCTGAAAAAAAACTCTGAAAATGCTCAAAGGTCTGAGCATATTAATTTCCATGTAAAAAAGACTTGCTTTTCACTTGATCAGGCTTTTCAGCACCTTTTAACCGCATCAAGTTGCCAAAAACGCAAGCGGTTAACTGAAATGAGCACATCATTCTTCAGGTGTTTTTCACTTAGAAGAGTTCCAGACTTATAATGCAAGTCAAGGGGAAGGTAAGAAAGACCCCTGGAAGGCTCCTGAGTGACTTTTGGTGAGTTTTGTGAGCTACAAAAAGAAGCCACAAAAATGCACTCAAAAGATGCCCACAACAATTCTTAGAAAAACGCCACCAAAAATGTTTACAAACCGCATTAGGAAATGCTGAAAAACAAGAGAAAAGATGACTCAGGAAAATAAAATGCTGATGTTTCCTGAAGCCATTTTGGCTTGAAATCCATGTCAGTTTTACCCACCTGGAAAAAGTGATCATTAACACAAGTCATAGAGAATGGTTGCTTGGTGTCACATAAATAGTATGAGTTTTGTTTCCTGACGTCAATTTTAATTTCGCTAATCCTATATAATAGATAAATTTGGCCATAGGATTCAAAGTGATCAATTTATGGATTCTAGTAATATTCAATTTTTTTTTGGCTTTTTGTATGTGGATTTTAACTTTGTCTTTATATGGTAAACCTTGGGCATAAGAGGACACAATGTGAGCGGAAAAAGTGAAACCTGCGTTTCATAAAGAACTACCCAGGTTCCACTGAGATTTGAACTCAGATCACTGGATTCAAAGTCCAGAGTGCTAACCATTACACCATGGAACCAGAGGGACAATGTACTTAGCTGGAACTTCTTGTGAAGAAAAAGGTGAAACGAGCATGTTAAATCATAAATGGATGTGAAAACAGGCTCTAATGCTGCAGTGCAAATCTACTACTAATACAAAATGGTAAATTAATATCTACTATCCTTTTATTTCACAAGTTTGCCTCGAGCTCCACGCTATCACAACAAGGAGAGTTTTAAATGTTGATAAAAACTGGCAAATAGAGTGTTGCATCTATTACTTGGAAAAAGGGTGAGAAAAAATAAATTGCAAAACTTATAATGTTAGAAAGTTGTTCATCCAGAAGTTGCTAAAGATTATTCATTGTGTAGTAAAAGCTTTCATCCGAGACATATTTCAAGTAGTGTTTGTAGAAATCAAAGCCCATGTCCCAGTCCATCAGCCACGATAGTGCTCTGCGACCGCTGGACAAGAGCGGGAGAAGGTCTTCTTACTTGATGGCACCCGTGGTGCTACTTTTGTTTAGCATCGGGACGCACGTTATGTCGCGCAGGGCAGGCTAATCAAAAGAAGATCCGAAGATGCTGTCAGTATGGTTCTACAAACCAAGTCCAAAGAGCACAGACCACTGTCTTGGGAGATAGATGATAGAATATGAAAATTGATCTTCAATAATCGGTCAAAAGTTTTGGGAATATGGATGTAGCCGGCAGGATTTAAACCTGTGTGGGGAGACCCCAAGCGATTTCTAGTCCTTGGCCTTAACCACTCGGCCACGTCTACTCAGACATGAAATCTTTGTGAGTTTCACATGCTTTTTCTTAAAGCACCATGATCAAGATCCCTCTGGAAGACATCTTAGAAAAGCAAAGCAAAATTCTAGGCCTCACTAAAATGTAAAAATCTGATTTGAACTCATCATCAATTAGAACCTTGTACAGTTCATGGCTTTTCCCTCTTCATAAGGCGGAACTGAACTGGGTCCACTACAAAAACATCCTGAAAAAAAACTCTGAAAATGCTCAAAGGTCTGAACATATTAATTTCCATGTAAAAAAGACTTGCTTTTCACTTGATCAGGCTTTTCAGCACCTTTTAACCGCATCAAGTTGCCAAAAACGCAAGCGGTTATCTGAAATGAGCACATCATTCTTCAGGTGTTTTTCACTTAGAAGAGTTCCAGACTTATAATGCAAGTCAATGGGAAGGTAAGAAAGACCCCTGGAAGGCTCCTGAGTGACTTTTGGTGAGTTTTGTGAGCTACAAAAATAAGCCACAAAAACGCACTCAAAAGATGCCCACAACAATTCTTAGAAAAACGCCACCAAAAATGTTTACAAACCGCATTAGGAAATGCTGAAAAACAAGAGAAAAGATGACTCAGGAAAATAAAATGCTGATGTTTCCTGAAGCCATTTTGGCTTGAAATCCATGTCAGTTTTACCCACCTTGAAAAAGTGATCATTAACACAAGTCATAGAGAATGGTTGCTTGGTGTCACATAAATAGTATGAGTTTTGTTTCCTGACGTCAATTTTAATTTCGCTAATCCTATATAATAGATAAATTTGGCCATAGGATTCAAAGTGATCATTTTATGGATTCTAGTAATATTCAATTTTTTTTTGTCTTTTTGTATGTGGATTTTAACTTTGTCTTTATATGGTAAACCTTGGGCATAGGAGGACACAATGTGAGCGGAAAAAGTGAAACCTGAGTTTCATAAAGAACTACCCAGGTTCCACTGAGATTTGAACTCAGATCACTAGATTCAAAGTCCAGAGTGCTAACAATTACACCATGGAATCAGAGGGACAATGTGCTTAGCTGGATCTTCTTGTGAAGAAAAGGGTGAAACGAGCATGTTAAATCATGAATGGATGTGAAAACAGGCTCTAATGCTGCAGTGCAAATCTACTACTAATACAAAATGGTAAATTAATATCTACTATCCTTTTATTTCACAAGTTTGCCTCGAGTTCCACGCTATCACAACAAGGAGAGTTTTAAATGTTGATAAAAACTGGCAAATAGAGTGTTGCATCTACTACTTGGGAAAAGGGTGAGAAAAAATAAATTGCAAAACTTATAATGTTAGAAAGCTGTTCATCCAGAAGTTGCTAAAGATTATTCATTGTGTAGTAAAAGCTTTCATCCGAGACATAATTCAAGTAGAGTTTGCAGAAATCAAAGCCCATGTCCCAGTCCATCAGCCACGATAGTGCTCTGCGGCCGCTGGACAAGAGCGGGAGAAGATCTTCTTACTTGATGGCACCCGCGGTGCTACTTTTGTTTAGCATCGGGACGCACGTTATGTCGCGCAGGGCAGGCTAATCAAAAGAAGATCCGAAGATGCTGTCAGTATTGTTCTACAAACCAAGTCCAAAGATCACAGACCACTGTCTTGGGAGAGAGACGAGGGAATATGAAAATTGATCTTCAATAATCTGTCAAAAGCTATGGGAACATGGATGTAGCCAGCAGGATTTGAACCTGCGCAGGGAGACCCCAATGGATTTCTAGTCCATCGCCTTAACTACTCGGCCATGACCACTCAGACATGAAATCCTTGTGAGTTTCCCACACCTTTTCTTAAAGCACCATGATCAAGATCAGTGATTATCCCCCTGGATGAACTCTTAGAAAAGCAAAGCAAAATTCTAGTCCTCACTAACATGTAAAAATATGATTTAAAGTCATCATCAATCAGAACCTTATGCAGTTCATGGCTTTTCCCTCTTCATAAGGCGGATTTGAACTGGGTCCACTACAAAAACATCCTGAAAAAAAACTCTGAAAATGCTCAAAGGTCTGAGCATATTAATTTCCATGTAAAAAAGACTTGCTTTTCACTTGATCAGGCTTTTCAGCACCTTTTAACCGCATCAAGTTGCCAAAAACGCAAGCGGTTAACTGAAATGAGCACATCATTCTTCAGGTGTTTTTCACTTAGAAGAGTTCCAGACTTATAATGCAAGTCAAGGGGAAGGTAAGAAAGACCCCTGGAAGGCTCCTGAGTGACTTTTGGTGAGTTTTGTGAGCTACAAAAAGAAGCCACAAAAATGCACTCAAAAGATGCCCACAACAATTCTTAGAAAAACGCCACCAAAAATGTTTACAAACCGCATTAGGAAATGCTGAAAAACAAGAGAAAAGATGACTCAGGAAAATAAAATGCTGATGTTTCTTGAAGCCATTTTGGCTTGAAATCCATGTCAGTTTTACCCACCTGGAAAAAGTGATCAGTAACACAAGTCATAGAGAATGGTTGCTTGGTGTCACATAAATAGTATGAGTTTTGTTTCCTGACGTCAATTTTAATTTCGCTAATCCTATATAATAGATAAGTTAGACTATAGGATTCAAAGTGATCATTTTATGGATCCTAGTAATATTCAATTTTTTTTGGGCTTTTGGTATGTGGATTTTAACGTTGTCTTTATATGGTAAACCTTGGGCATAGGAGGACACAGTGTGAGTGGAAATAGTGAAACCTGCGTTTCATGAAGAATTACCCAGGTTCCACTGAAATTTGAACTCAGATCACTGGATTCAAAGTCCAGAGTGCTAACCATTACACCATGGAACCAGAGGGACCAAGTACTTAGCTGGATCTTCTTGTGAAGAAAAGGGTGAAACGAGCATGTTAAATCATGAATGGATGTGAAAACAGGCTCTAATGCTGCAGTGCAAATCTACTACTAATACAAAATGGTAAATTAATATCTACTATCCTTTTATTTCACAATTTTGCCTCGAGTTCCACGCTATCACAACAAGGAGAGTTTTAAATGTTGATAAAAACTGGCAAATAGAGTGTTGCATCTATTACTTGGGAAAAGGGTGAGAAAAAATAAATTGCAAAACTTATAATGTTAGAAATCTGTTCATCCAGAAGTTGCTAAAGATTATTCATTGTGTAGTAAAAGCTTTCATCCGAGACATAATTCAAGTAGAGTTTGTAGAAATCAAAGCCCATGTCCCAGTACATCAGCCACGATAGTGCTCTGCGCCTGCTGGACAAGAGTGGGAGAAGGTCTTCTTACTTGATGGCACCCGCGGTGCTACTTTTGTTTAGCATCGGGATGCACGTTATGTCGCGCAGGGCAGGCTAATCAAAAGAAGATCCGAAGATGCTGTCAGTATGGTTCTACAAACCCAGTCCAAAGAGCACAGACCACTGTCTTGGGAGATAGATGAGGGAATATGAAAATTGATCTTCAATAATCGGTCAAAATTTTGGGAACATGGATGTAGCCGGTAGGATTTAAACCTGTGTAGGGAGACCCCAAGCGATTTCTAGTCCATCGCCTTAACCACTCAGCCACATCTACTCAGACATGAAATCTTTGTAAGTTTCACATACCTTTTCTTAAAGCACCATGATCAAGATCAGTGATTATCCCTCTGGAAGACATCTTAGAAAAGCAAAGCAAAATTCTAGGCCTCACTAACATGTAAAAATCTGATTTGAACTCATCATCAATTAGAACCTTGTACAGTTCATGGCTTTTCCCTCTTCATAAGGCGGATGTGAACTGGGTCCACTACAAAAACATCCTGAAAAAAACTCTGAAAATGTTCAAAGGTCTGAACATATTAATTTCATGTAAAAAAGACTTGTTTTTCACTTGATCAGGCTTTTCAGCACCTTTTAACCGCATCAAGTTGCCAAAAATGCAAGCGGTTAACTAAAATGAGCACATCATTCTTCAGGTGTTTTTCACTTAGAAGATTTCCAGACTTTTAATGCAAGTCAAGGGGAAGGTAAGAAAGACCCCTGGAAGGCTCCTGAGTGACTTTTGGTGAGTTTTGTGAGCCACAAAAAGATGCCACAAAAACGCACTCAAAAGATGCCCAAAACAATTCTTAGAATAACGCCACCAAAAATGTTTACAAACCGCATTAGGAAATGCTGAAAAACAAGAGAAATGATGACTCAGGAAAATAAAATGCTGATGTTTCCTGAAGCCATTTTGGCTTGAAATCCATGTCAGTTTTACCCACCTTGAAAAAGTGTCATGTGATCATTAACACAAGTCATAGAGAATGGTGGCTTGGTGTCACATAAATAGTATGAGTTTTGTTTCCTGACGTCAATTTTAATTTCGCTAATCCTATATAATAGATAACTTTGGCCATAGGATTCAAAGTTATTATTTTATGGATCCTTGTAATATTCAAGTTTTTTTTGGCTTTTGGTATGTGGATTTTAACTTTGTCTTTATATGTTAAACCTTCTGCATAGGAGGACACAGTGTGAGCGGAAAAAATAGAAACCTGTGTTTCATGAAGAATTACCCAGGTTCCACTGAGATTTGAACTCAGCTCACCGGATTCAAAGTCCAGAGTGCTAACCATTACACCATGAAATCAGATGGGCAATATACTTAGCTGGATCTTCTTCTGAAGAAAAGGGTGAAACGAGCATGTTAAATCATGAATGGATGTGAAAACAGGCTCTAATGCTGCAGTGCAAATCTACTACTAATACAAAATGATAAATTAATATCTACTATCCTTTTATTTCACAAGTTTGCCTCGAGTTCCACGCTATCACAACAAGGAGAGTTTTAAATGTTGATAAAAACTGGCAAATAGAGTGTTGCATCTATTACTTGGGAAAAGGGTGAGAAAAAATAAATTGCAAAACTTATAATGTTAGAAAGCTGTTCATCCAGAAGTTGCTAAAGATTATTCATTGTGTAGTAAAAGCTTTCATCCGAGATATAATTCAAGTAGAGTTTGCAGAAATCAAAGCCCATGTCCCAGTCCATCAGCCACGATAGTGCTCTGCGGCCGCTGAACAAGAGCGGGAGAAGATCTTCTTACTTGATGGCACCCGCGGTGCTACTTTTGTTTAGCATCGGGACGCACGTTATGTCGCGCAGGGCAGGATAATCAAAAGAAGATCCGAAGATGCTGTCAGTATTGTTCTACAAACCAAGTCCAAAGATCACAGACCACTGTCTTGGGAGAGAGACGAGGGAATATGAAAATTGATCTTCAATAATCTGTCAAAAGTTATGAGAACATGGTAGTAACCGGCAGGATTTGAACCTGCGAGGGGAGACCCCAATGGATTTCTAGTCCATCGCCTTAACCACTCGGCCACGACTATTCAGACATGAAATCCTTGTGAGTTTCCCACACCTTTTCTTAAAGCACCATGATCAAGATCACTTATTATCCCCCTGGAAGACATCTTAGAAAAGCAAAGCAAAATTCTAGGCCTCACTAAAATGTAAAAATCTGTTTTGAACTCATCATCAATTAGAACCTTGTACAGTTCATGGCTTTTCCCTCTTCATAAGGCGGAACTGAACTGGGTCCACTACAAAAACATCCTGAAAAAAAACTCTGAAAATGCTCAAAGGTCTGAACATATTAATTTCCATGTAAAAAAGACTTGCTTTTCACTTGATCAGGCTTTTCAGCACCTTTTAACCGCATCAAGTTGCCAAAAACGCAAGCGGTTAACTGAAATGAGCACATCATTCTTCAGGTGTTTTTCACTTAGAAGAGTTCCAGACTTATAATGCAAGTCAATGGGAACGTAAGAAAGACCCCTGAAGGCTCCTGAGAGACTTTTGGTGAGTTTTGTGAGCTACAAAAATAAGCCACAAAAACGCACTCAAAAGATGCCCACAACAATTCTTAGAAAAACGCCACCAAAAATGTTTACAAACCGCATTAGGAAATGCTGAAAAACAAGAGAAAAGATGACTCAGGAAAATAAAATGCTGATGTTTCCTGAAGCCATTTTGGCTTGAAATCCATGTCAGTTTTACCCACCTGGAAAAAGTGATCATTAACACAAGTCATAGAGAATGGTTGCTTGGTGTCACATAAATAGTATGAGTTTTGTTTCCTGACGTCAATTTTAATTTCGCTAATCCTATATAATAGATAAATTTGGCCATAGGATTCAAAGTGATCATTTTATGGATTCTAGTAATATTCAATTTTTTTTCGGCTTTTTGTATGTGGATTTTAACTTTGTCTTTATATGGTAAACCTTGGGCATAGGAGGACACAATGTGAGCGGAAAAAGTGAAACCTGCGTTTCATAAAGAACTACTCAGGTTGCACTGAGATTTGAACTCAGATCACTAGGTTCAAAGTCCAGAGTGCTAACCATTACACCATGGAACCAGAGGGAAAATGTACTTAGCTGGATCTTCTTGTGAAGAAAAGGGTGAAACGAGCAAGTTAAATCATGAATGGATGTGAAAACAGGCTCTAATGCTGCAGTGCAAATCTACTACTAATTCAAAATGGTAAATTAATATCTACTATCCTTTTATTTCACAAGTTTGCCTCGAGTTCCACGCTATCACAACAAGGAGAGTTTTAAATGTTGATAAAAACTGGCAAATAGAGTGTTGCATCTATTACTTGGGAAAAGGGTGAGAAAAAATAAATTGCAAAACTTATAATGTTAGAAAGCTGTTCATCCAGAAGTTGCTAAAGATTATTCATTGTGTAGTAAAAGCTTTCATCCGAGATATAATTCAAGTAGAGTTTGCAGAAATCAAAGCCCATGTCCCAGTCCATCAGCCACGATAGTGCTCTGCGGCCGCTGAACAAGAGCGGGAGAAGATCTTCTTACTTGATGGCACCCGCGGTGCTACTTTTGTTTAGCATCGGGACGCACGTTATGTCGCGCAGGGCAGGATAATCAAAAGAAGATCCGAAGATGCTGTCAGTATTGTTCTACAAACCAAGTCCAAAGATCACAGACCACTGTCTTGGGAGAGAGACGAGGGAATATGAAAATTGATCTTCAATAATCTGTCAAAAGTTATGAGAACATGGTAGTAACCGGCAGGATTTGAACCTGCGAGGGGAGACCCCAATGGATTTCTAGTCCATCGCCTTAACCACTCGGCCACGACTATTCAGACATGAAATCCTTGTGAGTTTCCCACACCTTTTCTTAAAGCACCATGATCAAGATCACTTATTATCCCCCTGGAAGACATCTTAGAAAAGCAAAGCAAAATTCTAGGCCTCACTAAAATGTAAAAATCTGTTTTGAACTCATCATCAATTAGAACCTTGTACAGTTCATGGCTTTTCCCTCTTCATAAGGCGGAACTGAACTGGGTCCACTACAAAAACATCCTGAAAAAAAACTCTGAAAATGCTCAAAGGTCTGAACATATTAATTTCCATGTAAAAAAGACTTGCTTTTCACTTGATCAGGCTTTTCAGCACCTTTTAACCGCATCAAGTTGCCAAAAACGCAAGCGGTTAACTGAAATGAGCACATCATTCTTCAGGTGTTTTTCACTTAGAAGAGTTCCAGACTTATAATGCAAGTCAATGGGAACGTAAGAAAGACCCCTGAAGGCTCCTGAGAGACTTTTGGTGAGTTTTGTGAGCTACAAAAATAAGCCACAAAAACGCACTCAAAAGATGCCCACAACAATTCTTAGAAAAACGCCACCAAAAATGTTTACAAACCGCATTAGGAAATGCTGAAAAACAAGAGAAAAGATGACTCAGGAAAATAAAATGCTGATGTTTCCTGAAGCCATTTTGGCTTGAAATCCATGTCAGTTTTACCCACCTGGAAAAAGTGATCATTAACACAAGTCATAGAGAATGGTTGCTTGGTGTCACATAAATAGTATGAGTTTTGTTTCCTGACGTCAATTTTAATTTCGCTAATCCTATATAATAGATAAATTTGGCCATAGGATTCAAAGTGATCATTTTATGGATTCTAGTAATATTCAATTTTTTTTCGGCTTTTTGTATGTGGATTTTAACTTTGTCTTTATATGGTAAACCTTGGGCATAGGAGGACACAATGTGAGCGGAAAAAGTGAAACCTGCGTTTCATAAAGAACTACTCAGGTTGCACTGAGATTTGAACTCAGATCACTAGGTTCAAAGTCCAGAGTGCTAACCATTACACCATGGAACCAGAGGGAAAATGTACTTAGCTGGATCTTCTTGTGAAGAAAAGGGTGAAACGAGCAAGTTAAATCATGAATGGATGTGAAAACAGGCTCTAATGCTGCAGTGCAAATCTACTACTAATTCAAAATGGTAAATTAATATCTACTATCCTTTTATTTCACAAGTTTGCCTCGAGTTCCACGCTATCACAACAAGGAGAGTTTTAAATGTTGATAAAAACTGGCAAATAGAGTGTTGCATCTATTACTTGGGAAAAGGGTGAGAAAAAATAAATTGCAAAACTTATAATGTTAGAAAACTGTTCATCCAGAAGTTGCTAAAGATTATTCATTGTGTAGTAAAAGCTTTCATCCGAGACATAATTCAAGTAGAGTTTGCAGAAATCAAAGCCCATGTCCCAGTCCATCAGCCACGATAGTGCTCTGCGGCCTCTGGACAAGAGCGGGAGAAGATCTTCTTACTTGATGGCACCCGCGGTGCTACTTTTGTTTAGCATCGGGACGCACGTTATGTCGCGCAGGGCAGGCTAATCAAAAGAGGATCCGAAGATGCTGTCAGTATGGTTCTACAAACCAAGTCCAAAGATCACAGACCACTGTCTTGGGAGATAGACGAGGGAATATGAAAATTGATTTTCAATAATCTGTCAAAAGTTATGGGAACATGGACGTAGCCGGCAGGATCTGAACCTGCGCGGGGAGACCCCAATGGATTTCTAGTCCATCGCCTTAACCACTCGGCCACGACTACTCAGACATGACATCCTTGCGAGTTTCCCACACCTTTTCTTAAAGCACCATGATCAAGATCAGTGATTATCCCCCCGGATGAACTCTTAGAAAAGCAAAGCAAAATTCTAGGCCTCACTAACATGTAAAAATCTGATTTAAAATCATCATCAATCAGAACCTTGTGCAGTTCATGGCTTTTCCCTCTTCATAAGGCGGATTTGAACTGGGTCCACTACAAAACATCCTGAAAAAAAATTTGAAAATGCTCAAAGGTCTGAACATATTAATTTCTATGTAAAAGAGACTTGCTTTTCATATGTTCAGGCTTTTGAGCACCTTTTAACCGCATCAAGTTGCCAAAAACGCCAAGCGGTTAACTGAAATGAGCACATCTTTCTTCACGTGTTTTTCACTTAGAAGAGTTCCATACTTATAATGCAAGTCAAGGGGAAGGTAAGAAAGACCCCTGGAGATTCCTGAGTGACTTTTGGTGAGTTTTGTGAGCTACAAAAAGAAGCCACAAAAACGAAATCAAAAGATGCCCAAAACAATTCTTAGAAAAACGCCACCAAAAATGTTTACAAACCGCATTAGGAAATGCTGAAAAACAAGAGAAAAGATGACTCAGGTAAATAAAATGCTGATGTTTCTTGAAGCCATTTTGGCTTGAAATCCATGTCAGTTTTACCCACCTGGAAAAAGTGATCAGTAACACAAGTCATAGAGAATGGTTGCTTGGTGTCACATAAATAGTATGAGTTTTGTTTCCTGACGTCAATTTTAATTTCGCTAATCCTATATAATAGATAAGTTAGACTATAGGATTCAAAGTGATCATTTTATGGATCCTAGTAATATTCAATTTTTTTTGGGCTTTTGGTATGTGGATTTTAACGTTGTCTTTATATGGTAAACCTTGGGCATAGGAGGACACAGTGTGAGTGGAAATAGTGAAACCTGCGTTTCATGAAGAATTACCCAGGTTCCACTGAAATTTGAACTCAGATCACTGGATTCAAAGTCCAGAGTGCTAACCATTACACCATGGAACCAGAGGGACCAAGTACTTAGCTGGATCTTCTTGTGAAGAAAAGGGTGAAACGAGCATGTTAAATCATGAATGGATGTGAAAACAGGCTCTAATGCTGCAGTGCAAATCTACTACTAATACAAAATGGTAAATTAATATCTACTATCCTTTTATTTCACAATTTTGCCTCGAGTTCCACGCTATCACAACAAGGAGAGTTTTAAATGTTGATAAAAACTGGCAAATAGAGTGTTGCATCTATTACTTGGGAAAAGGGTGAGAAAAAATAAATTGCAAAACTTATAATGTTAGAAAGTTGTTCATCCAGAAGTTGCTAAAGATTATTCATTGTGTAGTAAAAGCTTTCATCCGAGACATAATTCAAGTAGAGTTTGTAGAAATCAAAGCCCATGTCCCAGTACATCAGCCACGATAGTGCTCTGCGCCTGCTGGACAAGAGTGGGAGAAGGTCTTCTTACTTGATGGCACCCGCGGTGCTACTTTTGTTTAGCATCGGGATGCACGTTATGTCGCGCAGGGCAGGCTAATCAAAAGAAGATCCGAAGATGCTGTCAGTATGGTTCTACAAACCCAGTCCAAAGAGCACAGACCACTGTCTTGGGAGATAGATGAGGGAATATGAAAATTGATCTTCAATAATCGGTCAAAATTTTGGGAACATGGATGTAGCCGGTAGGATTTAAACCTGTGTAGGGAGACCCCAAGCGATTTCTAGTCCATCGCCTTAACCACTCAGCCACATCTACTCAGACATGAAATCTTTGTAAGTTTCACATACCTTTTCTTAAAGCACCATGATCAAGATCAGTGATTATCCCTCTGGAAGACATCTTAGAAAAGCAAAGCAAAATTCTAGGCCTCACTAACATGTAAAAATCTGATTTGAACTCATCATCAATTAGAACCTTGTACAGTTCATGGCTTTTCCCTCTTCATAAGGCGGATGTGAACTGGGTCCACTACAAAAACATCCTGAAAAAAACTCTGAAAATGTTCAAAGGTCTGAACATATTAATTTCATGTAAAAAAGACTTGTTTTTCACTTGATCAGGCTTTTCAGCACCTTTTAACCGCATCAAGTTGCCAAAAATGCAAGCGGTTAACTAAAATGAGCACATCATTCTTCAGGTGTTTTTCACTTAGAAGATTTCCAGACTTTTAATGCAAGTCAAGGGGAAGGTAAGAAAGACCCCTGGAAGGCTCCTGAGTGACTTTTGGTGAGTTTTGTGAGCCACAAAAAGATGCCACAAAAACGCACTCAAAAGATGCCCAAAACAATTCTTAGAATAACGCCACCAAAAATGTTTACAAACCGCATTAGGAAATGCTGAAAAACAAGAGAAATGATGACTCAGGAAAATAAAATGCTGATGTTTCCTGAAGCCATTTTGGCTTGAAATCCATGTCAGTTTTACCCACCTTGAAAAAGTGTCATGTGATCATTAACACAAGTCATAGAGAATGGTGGCTTGGTGTCACATAAATAGTATGAGTTTTGTTTCCTGACGTCAATTTTAATTTCGCTAATCCTATATAATAGATAACTTTGGCCATAGGATTCAAAGTTATTATTTTATGGATCCTTGTAATATTCAAGTTTTTTTTGGCTTTTGGTATGTGGATTTTAACTTTGTCTTTATATGTTAAACCTTCTGCATAGGAGGACACAGTGTGAGCGGAAAAAATAGAAACCTGTGTTTCATGAAGAATTACCCAGGTTCCACTGAGATTTGAACTCAGCTCACCGGATTCAAAGTCCAGAGTGCTAACCATTACACCATGAAATCAGATGGGCAATGTACTTAGCTGGATCTTCTTCTGAAGAAAAGGGTGAAACGAGCATGTTAAATCATGAATGGATGTGAAAACAGGCTCTAATGCTGCAGTGCAAATCTACTACTAATACAAAATGATAAATTAATATCTACTATCCTTTTATTTCACAAGTTTGCCTCGAGTTCCACGCTATCACAACAAGGAGAGTTTTAAATGTTGATAAAAACTGGCAAATAGAGTGTTGCATCTATTACTTGGGAAAAGGGTGAGAAAAAATAAATTGCAAAACTTATAATGTTAGAAAGCTGTTCATCCAGAAGTTGCTAAAGATTATTCATTGTGTAGTAAAAGCTTTCATCCGAGATATAATTCAAGTAGAGTTTGCAGAAATCAAAGCCCATGTCCCAGTCCATCAGCCACGATAGTGCTCTGCGGCCGCTGAACAAGAGCGGTAGAAGATCTTCTTACTTGATGGCACCCGCGGTGCTACTTTTGTTTAGCATCGGGACGCACGTTATGTCGCGCAGGGCAGGATAATCAAAAGAAGATCCGAAGATGCTGTCAGTATTGTTCTACAAACCAAGTCCAAAGATCACAGACCACTGTCTTGGGAGAGAGACGAGGGAATATGAAAATTGATCTTCAATAATCTGTCAAAAGTTATGAGAACATGGTAGTAACCGGCAGGATTTGAACCTGCGAGGGGAGACCCCAATGGATTTCTAGTCCATCGCCTTAACCACTCGGCCACGACTATTCAGACATGAAATCCTTGTGAGTTTCCCACACCTTTTCTTAAAGCACCATGATCAAGATCAGTGATTATCCCCCTGGAAGACATCTTAGAAAAGCAAAGCAAAATTCTAGGCCTCACTAAAATGTAAAAATCTGTTTTGAACTCATCATCAATTAGAACCTTGTACAGTTCATGGCTTTTCCCTCTTCATAAGGCGGAACTGAACTGGGTCCACTACAAAAACATCCTGAAAAAAAACTCTGAAAATGCTCAAAGGTCTGAACATATTAATTTCCATGTAAAAAAGACTTGCTTTTCACTTGATCAGGCTTTTCAGCACCTTTTAACCGCATCAAGTTGCCAAAAACGCAAGCGGTTAACTGAAATGAGCACATCATTCTTCAGGTGTTTTTCACTTAGAAGAGTTCCAGACTTATAATGCAAGTCAATGGGAACGTAAGAAAGACCCCTGAAGGCTCCTGAGAGACTTTTGGTGAGTTTTGTGAGCTACAAAAATAAGCCACAAAAACGCACTCAAAAGATGCCCACAACAATTCTTAGAAAAACGCCACCAAAAATGTTTACAAACCGCATTAGGAAATGCTGAAAAACAAGAGAAAAGATGACTCAGGAAAATAAAATGCTGATGTTTCCTGAAGCCATTTTGGCTTGAAATCCATGTCAGTTTTACCCACCTGGAAAAAGTGATCATTAACACAAGTCATAGAGAATGGTTGCTTGGTGTCACATAAATAGTATGAGTTTTGTTTCCTGACGTCAATTTTAATTTCGCTAATCCTATATAATAGATAAATTTGGCCATAGGATTCAAAGTGATCATTTTATGGATTCTAGTAATATTCAATTTTTTTTCGGCTTTTTGTATGTGGATTTTAACTTTGTCTTTATATGGTAAACCTTGGGCATAGGAGGACACAATGTGAGCGGAAAAAGTGAAACCTGCGTTTCATAAAGAACTACTCAGGTTGCACTGAGATTTGAACTCAGATCACTAGGTTCAAAGTCCAGAGTGCTAACCATTACACCATGGAACCAGAGGGAAAATGTACTTAGCTGGATCTTCTTGTGAAGAAAAGGGTGAAACGAGCAAGTTAAATCATGAATGGATGTGAAAACAGGCTCTAATGCTGCAGTGCAAATCTACTACTAATTCAAAATGGTAAATTAATATCTACTATCCTTTTATTTCACAAGTTTGCCTCGAGTTCCACGCTATCACAACAAGGAGAGTTTTAAATGTTGATAAAAACTGGCAAATAGAGTGTTGCATCTATTACTTGGGAAAAGGGTGAGAAAAAATAAATTGCAAAACTTATAATGTTAGAAAACTGTTCATCCAGAAGTTGCTAAAGATTATTCATTGTGTAGTAAAAGCTTTCATCCGAGACATAATTCAAGTAGAGTTTGCAGAAATCAAAGCCCATGTCCCAGTCCATCAGCCACGATAGTGCTCTGCGGCCTCTGGACAAGAGCGGGAGAAGATCTTCTTACTTGATGGCACCCGCGGTGCTACTTTTGTTTAGCATCGGGACGCACGTTATGTCGCGCAGGGCAGGCTAATCAAAAGAGGATCCGAAGATGCTGTCAGTATGGTTCTACAAACCAAGTCCAAAGATCACAGACCACTGTCTTGGGAGATAGACGAGGGAATATGAAAATTGATTTTCAATAATCTGTCAAAAGTTATGGGAACATGGACGTAGCCGGCAGGATCTGAACCTGCGCGGGGAGACCCCAATGGATTTCTAGTCCATCGCCTTAACCACTCGGTCACGACTACTCAGACATGACATCCTTGCGAGTTTCCCACACCTTTTCTTAAAGCACCATGATCAAGATCAGTGATTATCCCCCCGGATGAACTCTTAGAAAAGCAAAGCAAAATTCTAGGCCTCACTAACATGTAAAAATCTGATTTAAAATCATCATCAATCAGAACCTTGTGCAGTTCATGGCTTTTCCCTCTTCATAAGGCGGATTTGAACTGGGTCCACTACAAAACATCCTGAAAAAAAATTTGAAAATGCTCAAAGGTCTGAACATATTAATTTCTATGTAAAAGAGACTTGCTTTTCATATGTTCAGGCTTTTGAGCACCTTTTAACCGCATCAAGTTGCCAAAAACGCCAAGCGGTTAACTGAAATGAGCACATCTTTCTTCAGGTGTTTTTCACTTAGAAGAGTTCCATACTTATAATGCAAGTCAAGGGGAAGGTAAGAAAGACCCCTGGAGATTCCTGAGTGACTTTTGGTGAGTTTTGTGAGCTACAAAAAGAAGCCACAAAAACGCAATCAAAAGATGCCCAAAACAATTCTTAGAAAAACGCCACCAAAAATGTTTACAAACCGCATTAGGAAATGCTGAAAAACAAGAGAAAAGATGACTCAGGTAAATAAAATGCTGATGTTTCTTGAAGCCATTTTGGCTTGAAATCCATGTCAGTTTTACCCACCTGGAAAAAGTGATCATTAACACAAGTCATAGAGAATGGTTGCTTGGTGTCACATAAATAGTATGAGTTTTGTTTCCTGACGTCAATTTTAATTTCGCTAATCCTATATAATAGATAAGTTTGGCTATAGGATTCAAAGTGATCATTTTATGGATCCTAGTAATATTCAATTTTTTTTGGGCTTTTGGTATGTGGATTTTAACGTTGTCTTTATATGGTAAACCTTGGGCATAGGAGGACACAGTGTGAGCGGAAATAGTGAAACCTGCGTTTCATGAAGAATTACCCAGGATCCACTGAAATTTGAACTCAGATCACTGGATTCAAAGTCCAGAGTGCTAACCATTACACCATGGAACCAGAGGGACCAAGTACTTAGCTGGATCTTCTTGTGAAGAAAAGGGTGAAACGAGCATGTTAAATCATGAATGGATGTGAAAACAGGCTCTAATGCTGCAGTGCAAATCTACTACTAATACAAAATGGTAAATTAATATCTACTATCCTTTTATTTCTCAATTTTGCCTCGAGTTCCACGCTATCACAACAAGGAGAGTTTTAAATGTTGATAAAAACTGGCAAATAGAGTGTTGCATCTATTACTTGGGAAAAGGGTGAGAAAAAATAAATTGCAAAACTTATAATGTTAGAAATCTGTTCATCCAGAAGTTGCTAAAGATTATTCATTGTGTAGTAAAAGCTTTCATCCGAGACATAATTCAAGTAGAGTTTGTAGAAATCAAAGCCCATGTCCCAGTACATCAGCCACGATAGTGCTCTGCGCCTGCTGGACAAGAGTGGGAGAAGGTCTTCTTACTTGATGGCACCCGCGGTGCTACTTTTGTTTAGCATCGGGATGCACGTTATGTCGCGCAGGGCAGGCTAATCAAAAGAAGATCCGAAGATGCTGTCAGTATGGTTCTACAAACCAAGTCCAAAAAACACAGACCACTGTCTTGGGAGATAGATGAGGGAATATGAAAATTGATCTTCAATAATCGGTCAAAATTTTGGGAACATAGATGTAGCCGGCAGGATTTAAACCTGTGTGGGGAGACCCCAAGCGATTTCTAGTCCATCGCCTTAACCACTCGGCCACATCTACTCAGCCATGAAATCTTTGTAAGTTTCACATACCTTTTCTTAAAGCACCATGATCAAGATCAGTGATTATCCCTCTGGAAGACATCTTAGAAAAGCAAAGCAAAATTCTAGGCCTCACTAACATGTAAAAATCTGATTTGAACTCATCATCAATTAGAACCTTGTACAGTTCATGGCTTTTCCCTCTTCATAAGGCGGATGTGAACTGGGTCCACTACAAAAACATCCTGAAAAAAACTCTGAAAATGTTCAAAGGTCTGAACATATTAATTTCATGTAAAAAAGACTTGTTTTTCACTTGATCAGGCTTTTCAGCACCTTTTAACCGCATCAAGTTGCCAAAAATGCAAGCGGTTAACTAAAATGAGCACATCATTCTTCAGGTGTTTTTCACTTAGAAGATTTCCAGACTTTTAATGCAAGTCAAGGGGAAGGTAAGAAAGACCCCTGGAAGGCTCCTGAGTGACTTTTGGTGAGTTTTGTGAGCCACAAAAAGATGCCACAAAAACGCACTCAAAAGATGCCCAAAACAATTCTTAGAATAACGCCACCAAAAATGTTTACAAACCGCATTAGGAAATGCTGAAAAACAAGAGAAATGATGACTCAGGAAAATAAAATGCTGATGTTTCCTGAAGCCATTTTGGCTTGAAATCCATGTCAGTTTTACCCACCTTGAAAAAGTGTCATGTGATCATTAACACAAGTCATAGAGAATGGTGGCTTGGTGTCACATAAATAGTATGAGTTTTGTTTCCTGACGTCAATTTTAATTTCGCTAATCCTATATAATAGATAACTTTGGCCATAGGATTCAAAGTTATTATTTTATGGATCCTTGTAATATTCAAGTTTTTTTTGGCTTTTGGTATGTGGATTTTAACTTTGTCTTTATATGTTAAACCTTCTGCATAGGAGGACACAGTGTGAGCGGAAAAAATAGAAACCTGTGTTTCATGAAGAATTACCCAGGTTCCACTGAGATTTGAACTCAGCTCACCGGATTCAAAGTCCAGAGTGCTAACCATTACACCATGAAATCAGATGGGCAATGTACTTAGCTGGATCTTCTTCTGAAGAAAAGGGTGAAACGAGCATGTTAAATCATGAATGGATGTGAAAACAGGCTCTAATGCTGCAGTGCAAATCTACTACTAATACAAAATGGTAAATTAATATCTACTATCCTTTTATTTCACAAGTTTGCCTCGAGTTCCACCCTATCACAACAAGGAGAGTTTTAAATGTTGATAAAAACTGGCAAATAGAGTGTTGCATCTATTACTTGGGAAAAGGGTGAGAAAAAATAAATTGCAAAACTTATAATGTTAGAAAGCTGTTCATCCAGAAGTTGCTAAAGATTATTCATTGTGTAGTAAAAGCTTTCATCCGAGATATAATTCAAGTAGAGTTTGCAGAAATCAAAGCCCATGTCCCAGTCCATCAGCCACGATAGTGCTCTGCGGCCGCTGAACAAGAGCGGGAGAAGATCTTCTTACTTGATGGCACCCGCGGTGCTACTTTTGTTTAGCATCGGGACGCACGTTATGTCGCGCAGGGCAGGATAATCAAAAGAAGATCCGAAGATGCTGTCAGTATTGTTCTACAAACCAAGTCCAAAGATCACAGACCACTGTCTTGGGAGAGAGACGAGGGAATATGAAAATTGATCTTCAATAATCTGTCAAAAGTTATGAGAACATGGTAGTAACCGGCAGGATTTGAACCTGCGAGGGGAGACCCCAATGGATTTCTAGTCCATCGCCTTAACCACTCGGCCACGACTACTCAGACATGAAATCCTTGTGAGTTTCCCACACCTTTTCTTAAAGCACCATGATCAAGATCAGTGATTATCCCCCTGGAAGACATCTTAGAAAAGCAAAGCAAAATTCTAGGCCTCACTAAAATGTAAAAATCTGTTTTGAACTCATCATCAATTAGAACCTTGTACAGTTCATGGCTTTTCCCTCTTCATAAGGCGGAACTGAACTGGGTCCACTACAAAAACATCCTGAAAAAAAACTCTGAAAATGCTCAAAGGTCTGAACATATTAATTTCCATGTAAAAAAGACTTGCTTTTCACTTGATCAGGCTTTTCAGCACCTTTTAACCGCATCAAGTTGCCAAAAACGCAAGCGGTTAACTGAAATGAGCACATCATTCTTCAGGTGTTTTTCACTTAGAAGAGTTCCAGACTTATAATGCAAGTCAATGGGAAGGTAAGAAAGACCCCTGAAGGCTCCTGAGAGACTTTTGGTGAGTTTTGTGAGCTACAAAAATAAGCCACAAAAACGCACTCAAAAGATGCCCACAACAATTCTTAGAAAAACGCCACCAAAAATGTTTACAAACCGCATTAGGAAATGCTGAAAAACAAGAGAAAAGATGACTCAGGAAAATAAAATGCTGATGTTTCCTGAAGCCATTTTGGCTTGAAATCCATGTCAGTTTTACCCACCTGGAAAAAGTGATCATTAACACAAGTCATAGAGAATGGTTGCTTGGTGTCACATAAATAGTATGAGTTTTGTTTCCTGACGTCAATTTTAATTTCGCTAATCCTATATAATAGATAAATTTGGCCATAGGATTCAAAGTGATCATTTTATGGATTCTAGTAATATTCAATTTTTTTTCGGCTTTTTGTATGTGGATTTTAACTTTGTCTTTATATGGTAAACCTTGGGCATAGGAGGACACAATGTGAGCGGAAAAAGTGAAACCTGCATTACACCATGGAACCAGAGGGACAATGTACTTAGCTGGATCTTCTTGTGAAGAAAAGGGTGAAACGAGCATGTTAAATCATGAATGGATGTGAAAACAGGCTCTAATGCTGCAGTGCAAATCTACTACTAATACAAAATGGTAAATTAATATCTACTATCCTTTTATTTCACAAGTTTGCCTCGAGTTCCACGCTATCACAACAAGGAGAGTTTTAAATGTTGATAAAAACTGGCAAATAGAGTGTTGCATCTATTACTTGGGAAAAGGGGGAGAAAAAATAAATTGCAAAACTTATAATGTTAGAAAGCTGTTCATCCAGAAGTTGCTAAAGATTATTCATTGTGTAGTAAAAGCTTTCATCCGAGACATAATTCAAGTAGAGTTTGCAGAAATCAAAGCCCATGTCCCAGTCCATCAGCCACGATAGTGCTCTGCGACCGCTGGACAAGAGCGGGAGAAGGTCTTCTTACTTGATGGCACCCGCTGTGCTACTTTTGTTTAGCATCGGGACGCACGTTATGTCGCGCAGGGCAGGCTAATCAAAAGAAGATCTGAAGATGATGTCAGTATGGTACTACAAACCCAGTCCAAAGAGCACAGACCACTGTCTTGGGAGATAGATGAGGGAATATGAAAATTGATCTTCAATAATCGGTCAAAAGTTTTGGGAACATGGATGTAGCTGGCAGGATTTAAACCTGTGTGGGGAGACCCCAAGCAATTTCTAGTCCATCGCCTTAACCACTCGGCCACATCTACTCAGACATGAAATCTTTGTAAGTTTCACATACCTTTTCTTAAAGCACCATGATCAAGATCAGTGATTATCCCTCTGGAAGACATCTTAGAAAAGCAAAGCAAAATTCTAGGCCTCACTAACATGTGAAAATCTGATTTGAACTCATCATCAATTAGAACCTTGTACAGTTCATGGCTTTTCCCTCTTCATAAGGCGGATCTGAACTCCGTCCACTACAAAAACATCCTGAAAAAAAACTCTGAAAATGTTCAAAGGTCTGAACATATTAATTTCATGTAAAAAAGACTTGTTTTTCACTTGATCAGGCTTTTCAGCACCTTTTAACCGCATCAAGTTGCCAAAAATGCAAGCGGTTAACTAAAATGAGCACATCATTCTTCAGGTGTTTTTCACTTAGAAAATTTCCAGACTTTTAATGCAAGTCAAGGGGAAGGTAAGAAAGACCCCTGGAAGGCTCCTGAGTGACTTTTGGTGAGTTTTGTGAGCCACAAAAAGATGCCACAAAAACGCACTCAAAAGATGCCCAAAACAATTCTTAGAATAACGCCACCAAAAATGTTTACAAACCGCATTAGGAAATGCTGAAAAACAAGAGAAATGATGACTCAGGAAAATAAAATGCTGATGTTTCCTGAAGCCATTTTGGCTTGAAATCCATGTCAGTTTTACCCACCTGGAAAAAGTGTCATGTGATCATTAACACAAGTCATAGAGAATGGTGGCTTGGTGTCACATAAATAGTATGAGTTTTGTTTCCTGACGTCAATTTTAATTTCGCTAATCCTATATAATAGATAACTTTGGCCATAGAATTCAAAGTTATTATTTTATGGATCCTTGTAATATTCAAGTTTTTTTTGGCTTTTGGTATGTGGATTTTAACTTTGTCTTTATATGTTAAACCTTCTGCATAGGAGGACACAGTGTGAGTGAAAAAAGAGAAACCTGTGTTTCATGAAGAATTACCCAGGTTCCACTGAGATTTGAACTCAGCTCACCGGATTCAAAGTCCAGAGTGCTAACCATTACACCATGGAATCAGATGGGCAATGAACTTAGCTTGATCTTCTTGTGAAGAAAAGGGTGAAACGAGCATGTTAAATCATGAATGGATGTGAAAACAGGCTCTAATGCTGCAGTGCAAATCTACTACTAATACAAAATGGTAAATTAATATCTACTATCC
The DNA here is from genome assembly GCF_046119375.1 of Phyllobates terribilis. Taxonomy (NCBI): domain Eukaryota; kingdom Metazoa; phylum Chordata; class Amphibia; order Anura; family Dendrobatidae; genus Phyllobates; species Phyllobates terribilis. The sequence goes on from NW_027362773.1 coordinate 48,811,208, forward strand.
TTTTATTTCACAATTTTGCCTCGAGTTCCACGCTATCACAACAAGGAGAGTTTTAAATGTTGATAAAAACTGGCAAATAGAGTGTTGCATCTATTACTTGGGAAAAGGGTGAGAAAAAATAAATTGCAAAACTTATAATGTTAGAAATCTGTTCATCCAGAAGTTGCTAAAGATTATTCATTGTGTAGTAAAAGCTTTCATCCGAGACATAATTCAAGTAGAGTTTGTAGAAATCAAAGCCCATGTCCCAGTACATCAGCCACGATAGTGCTCTGCGACCGCTGGACAAGAGTGGGAGAAGATCTTCTTACTTGATGGCACCCGCGGTGCTACTTTTGTTTAGCATCGGGATGTACGTTATGTCGCGCAGGGCAGGCTAATCAAAAGAAGATCCGAAGATGCTGTCAGTATTGTTCTACAAACCAAGTCCAAAGATCACAGACCACTGTCTTGGGAGAGAGACGAGGGAATATGAAAATTGATCTTCAATAATCTGTCAAAAGTTATGAGAACATGGTAGTAACCGGCAGGATTTGAACCTGCGAGGGGAGACCCCAATGGATTTCTAGTCCATCGCCTTAACCACTCGGCCACGACTACTCAGACATGAAATCCTTGTGAGTTTCCCACACCTTTTCTTAAAGCACCATGATCAAGATCAGTGATTATCCCCCTGGAAGACATCTTAGAAAAGCAAAGCAAAATTCTAGGCCTCACTAAAATGTAAAAATCTGTTTTGAACTCATCATCAATTAGAACCTTGTACAGTTCATGGCTTTTCCCTCTTCATAAGGCGGAACTGAACTGGGTCCACTACAAAAACATCCTGAAAAAAAACTCTGAAAATGCTCAAAGGTCTGAACATATTAATTTCCATGTAAAAAAGACTTGCTTTTCACTTGATCAGGCTTTTCAGCACCTTTTAACCGCATCAAGTTGCCAAAAACGCAAGCGGTTAACTGAAATGAGCACATCATTCTTCAGGTGTTTTTCACTTAGAAGAGTTCCAGACTTATAATGCAAGTCAATGGGAACGTAAGAAAGACCCCTGAAGGCTCCTGAGAGACTTTTGGTGAGTTTTGTGAGCTACAAAAATAAGCCACAAAAACGCACTCAAAAGATGCCCACAACAATTCTTAGAAAAACGCCACCAAAAATGTTTACAAACCGCATTAGGAAATGCTGAAAAACAAGAGAAAAGATGACTCAGGAAAATAAAATGCTGATGTTTCCTGAAGCCATTTTGGCTTGAAATCCATGTCAGTTTTACCCACCTGGAAAAAGTGATCATTAACACAAGTCATAGAGAATGGTTGCTTGGTGTCACATAAATAGTATGAGTTTTGTTTCCTGACGTCAATTTTAATTTCGCTAATCCTATATAATAGATAAATTTGGCCATAGGATTCAAAGTGATCATTTTATGGATTCTAGTAATATTCAATTTTTTTTCGGCTTTTTGTATGTGGATTTTAACTTTGTCTTTATATGGTAAACCTTGGGCATAGGAGGACACAATGTGAGCGGAAAAAGTGAAACCTGCGTTTCATAAAGAACTACTCAGGTTGCACTGAGATTTGAACTCAGATCACTAGGTTCAAAGTCCAGAGTGCTAACCATTACACCATGGAACCAGAGGGAAAATGTACTTAGCTGGATCTTCTTGTGAAGAAAAGGGTGAAACGAGCATGTTAAATCATGAATGGATGTGAAAACAGGCTCTAATGCTGCAGTGCAAATCTACTACTAATTCAAAATGGTAAATTAATATCTACTATCCTTTTATTTCACAAGTTTGCCTCGAGTTCCACGCTATCACAACAAGGAGAGTTTTAAATGTTGATAAAAACTGGCAAATAGAGTGTTGCATCTATTACTTGGGAAAAGGGTGAGAAAAAATAAATTGCAAAACTTATAATGTTAGAAAACTGTTCATCCAGAAGTTGCTAAAGATTATTCATTGTGTAGTAAAAGCTTTCATCCGAGACATAATTCAAGTAGAGTTTGCAGAAATCAAAGCCCATGTCCCAGTCCATCAGCCACGATAGTGCTCTGCGGCCGCTGGACAAGAGCGGGAGAAGATCTTCTTACTTGATGGCACCCGCGGTGCTACTTTTGTTTAGCATCGGGACGCACGTTATGTCGCGCAGGGCAGGCTAATCAAAAGAGGATCCGAAGATGCTGTCAGTATGGTTCTACAAACCAAGTCCAAAGATCACAGACCACTGTCTTGGGAGATAGACGAGGGAATATGAAAATTGATTTTCAATAATCTGTCAAAAGTTATGGGAACATGGACGTAGCCGGCAGGATCTGAACCTGCGCGGGGAGACCCCAATGGATTTCTAGTCCATCGCCTTAACCACTCGGTCATGACTACTCAGACATGACATCCTTGCGAGTTTCCCACACCTTTTCTTAAAGCACCATGATCAAGATCAGTGATTATCCCCCCGGATGAACTCTTAGAAAAGCAAAGCAAAATTCTAGGCCTCACTAACATGTAAAAATCAGATTTAAAATCATCATCAATCAGAACCTTGTGCAGTTCATGGCTTTTCCCTCTTCATAAGGCGGATTTGAACTGGGTCCACTACAAAACATCCTGAAAAAAAATTTGAAAATGCTCAAAGGTCTGAACATATTAATTTCTATGTAAAAGAGACTTGCTTTTCATATGTTCAGGCTTTTGAGCACCTTTTAACCGCATCAAGTTGCCAAAAACGCCAAGCGGTTAACTGAAATGAGCACATCTTTCTTCAGGTGTTTTTCACTTAGAAGAGTTCCATATTTATAATGCAAGTCAAGGGGAAGGTAAGAAAGACCCCTGGAGATTCCTGAGTGACTTTTGGTGAGTTTTGTGAGCTACAAAAAGAAGCCACAAAAACGCAATCAAAAGATGCCCAAAACAATTCTTAGAAAAACGCCACCAAAAATGTTTACAAACCGCATTAGGAAATGCTGAAAAACAAGAGAAAAGATGACTCAGGTAAATAAAATGCTGATGTTTCTTGAAGCCATTTTGGCTTGAAATCCATGTCAGTTTTACCCACCTGGAAAAAGTGATCATTAACACAAGTCATAGAGAATGGTTGCTTGGTGTCACATAAATAGTATGAGTTTTGTTTCCTGACGTCAATTTTAATTTCGCTAATCCTATATAATAGATAAGTTTGGCTATAGGATTCAAAGTGATCATTTTATGGATCCTAGTAATATTCAATTTTTTTTGGGCTTTTGGTATGTGGATTTTAACGTTGTCTTTATATGGTAAACCTTGGGCATGGGAGGACACAGTGTGAGCGGAAATAGTGAAACCTGCGTTTCATGAAGAATTACCCAGGATCCACTGAAATTTGAACTCAGATCACTGGATTCAAAGTCCAGAGTGCTAACCATTACACCATGGAACCAGAGGGACCAAGTACTTAGCTGGATCTTCTTGTGAAGAAAAGGGTGAAACGAGCATGTTAAATCATGAATGGATGTGAAAACAGGCTCTAATGCTGCAGTGCAAATCTACTACTAATACAAAATGGTAAATTAATATCTACTATCCTTTTATTTCTCAATTTTGCCTCGAGTTCCACGCTATCACAACAAGGAGAGTTTTAAATGTTGATAAAAACTGGCAAATAGAGTGTTGCATCTATTACTTGGGAAAAGGGTGAGAAAAAATAAATTGCAAAACTTATAATGTTAGAAATCTGTTCATCCAGAAGTTGCTAAAGATTATTCATTGTGTAGTAAAAGCTTTCATCCGAGACATAATTCAAGTAGAGTTTGTAGAAATCAAAGCCCATGTCCCAGTACATCAGCCACGATAGTGCTCTGCGCCTGCTGGACAAGAGTGGGAGAAGGTCTTCTTACTTGATGGCACCCGCGGTGCTACTTTTGTTTAGCATCGGGATGCACGTTATGTCGCGCAGGGCAGGCTAATCAAAAGAAGATCCGAAGATGCTGTCAGTATGGTTCTACAAACCAAGTCCAAAAAACACAGACCACTGTCTTGGGAGATAGATGAGGGAATATGAAAATTGATCTTCAATAATCGGTCAAAATTTTGGGAACATAGATGTAGCCGGCAGGATTTAAACCTGTGTGGGGAGACCCCAAGCGATTTCTAGTCCATCGCCTTAACCACTCGGCCACATCTACTCAGCCATGAAATCTTTGTAAGTTTCACATACCTTTTCTTAAAGCACCATGATCAAGATCAGTGATTATCCCTCTGGAAGACATCTTAGAAAAGCAAAGCAAAATTCTAGGCCTCACTAACATGTAAAAATCTGATTTGAACTCATCATCAATTAGAACCTTGTACAGTTCATGGCTTTTCCCTCTTCATAAGGCGGATGTGAACTGGGTCCACTACAAAAACATCCTGAAAAAAACTCTGAAAATGTTCAAAGGTCTGAACATATTAATTTCATGTAAAAAAGACTTGTTTTTCACTTGATCAGGCTTTTCAGCACCTTTTAACCGCATCAAGTTGCCAAAAATGCAAGCGGTTAACTAAAATGAGCACATCATTCTTCAGGTGTTTTTCACTTAGAAGATTTCCAGACTTTTAATGCAAGTCAAGGGGAAGGTAAGAAAGACCCCTGGAAGGCTCCTGAGTGACTTTTGGTGAGTTTTGTGAGCCACAAAAAGATGCCACAAAAACGCACTCAAAAGATGCCCAAAACAATTCTTAGAATAACGCCACCAAAAATGTTTACAAACCGCATTAGGAAATGCTGAAAAACAAGAGAAATGATGACTCAGGAAAATAAAATGCTGATGTTTCCTGAAGCCATTTTGGCTTGAAATCCATGTCAGTTTTACCCACCTTGAAAAAGTGTCATGTGATCATTAACACAAGTCATAGAGAATGGTGGCTTGGTGTCACATAAATAGTATGAGTTTTGTTTCCTGACGTCAATTTTAATTTCGCTAATCCTATATAATAGATAACTTTGGCCATAGGATTCAAAGTTATTATTTTATGGATCCTTGTAATATTCAAGTTTTTTTTGGCTTTTGGTATGTGGATTTTAACTTTGTCTTTATATGTTAAACCTTCTGCATAGGAGGACACAGTGTGAGCGGAAAAAATAGAAACCTGTGTTTCATGAAGAATTACCCAGGTTCCACTGAGATTTGAACTCAGCTCACCGGATTCAAAGTCCAGAGTGCTAACCATTACACCATGAAATCAGATGGGCAATGTACTTAGCTGGATCTTCTTCTGAAGAAAAGGGTGAAACGAGCATGTTAAATCATGAATGGATGTGAAAACAGGCTCTAATGCTGCAGTGCAAATCTACTACTAATACAAAATGGTAAATTAATATCTACTATCCTTTTATTTCACAAGTTTGCCTCGAGTTCCACCCTATCACAACAAGGAGAGTTTTAAATGTTGATAAAAACTGGCAAATAGAGTGTTGCATCTATTACTTGGGAAAAGGGTGAGAAAAAATAAATTGCAAAACTTATAATGTTAGAAAGCTGTTCATCCAGAAGTTGCTAAAGATTATTCATTGTGTAGTAAAAGCTTTCATCCGAGATATAATTCAAGTAGAGTTTGCAGAAATCAAAGCCCATGTCCCAGTCCATCAGCCACGATAGTGCTCTGCGGCCGCTGAACAAGAGCGGGAGAAGATCTTCTTACTTGATGGCACCCGCGGTGCTACTTTTGTTTAGCATCGGGACGCACGTTATGTCGCGCAGGGCAGGATAATCAAAAGAAGATCCGAAGATGCTGTCAGTATTGTTCTACAAACCAAGTCCAAAGATCACAGACCACTGTCTTGGGAGAGAGACGAGGGAATATGAAAATTGATCTTCAATAATCTGTCAAAAGTTATGAGAACATGGTAGTAACCGGCAGGATTTGAACCTGCGAGGGGAGACCCCAATGGATTTCTAGTCCATCGCCTTAACCACTCGGCCACGACTACTCAGACATGAAATCCTTGTGAGTTTCCCACACCTTTTCTTAAAGCACCATGATCAAGATCAGTGATTATCCCCCTGGAAGACATCTTAGAAAAGCAAAGCAAAATTCTAGGCCTCACTAAAATGTAAAAATCTGTTTTGAACTCATCATCAATTAGAACCTTGTACAGTTCATGGCTTTTCCCTCTTCATAAGGCGGAACTGAACTGGGTCCACTACAAAAACATCCTGAAAAAAAACTCTGAAAATGCTCAAAGGTCTGAACATATTAATTTCCATGTAAAAAAGACTTGCTTTTCACTTGATCAGGCTTTTCAGCACCTTTTAACCGCATCAAGTTGCCAAAAACGCAAGCGGTTAACTGAAATGAGCACATCATTCTTCAGGTGTTTTTCACTTAGAAGAGTTCCAGACTTATAATGCAAGTCAATGGGAAGGTAAGAAAGACCCCTGAAGGCTCCTGAGAGACTTTTGGTGAGTTTTGTGAGCTACAAAAATAAGCCACAAAAACGCACTCAAAAGATGCCCACAACAATTCTTAGAAAAACGCCACCAAAAATGTTTACAAACCGCATTAGGAAATGCTGAAAAACAAGAGAAAAGATGACTCAGGAAAATAAAATGCTGATGTTTCCTGAAGCCATTTTGGCTTGAAATCCATGTCAGTTTTACCCACCTGGAAAAAGTGATCATTAACACAAGTCATAGAGAATGGTTGCTTGGTGTCACATAAATAGTATGAGTTTTGTTTCCTGACGTCAATTTTAATTTCGCTAATCCTATATAATAGATAAATTTGGCCATAGGATTCAAAGTGATCATTTTATGGATTCTAGTAATATTCAATTTTTTTTCGGCTTTTTGTATGTGGATTTTAACTTTGTCTTTATATGGTAAACCTTGGGCATAGGAGGACACAATGTGAGCGGAAAAAGTGAAACCTGCGTTTCATAAAGAACTACTCAGGTTGCACTGAGATTTGAACTCAGATCACTAGGTTCAAAGTCCAGAGTGCTAACCATTACACCATGGAACCAGAGGGACAATGTACTTAGCTGGATCTTCTTGTGAAGAAAAGGGTGAAACGAGCATGTTAAATCATGAATGGATGTGAAAACAGGCTCTAATGCTGCAGTGCAAATCTACTACTAATACAAAATGGTAAATTAATATCTACTATCCTTTTATTTCACAAGTTTGCCTCGAGTTCCACGCTATCACAACAAGGAGAGTTTTAAATGTTGATAAAAACTGGCAAATAGAGTGTTGCATCTATTACTTGGGAAAAGGGGGAGAAAAAATAAATTGCAAAACTTATAATGTTAGAAAGCTGTTCATCCAGAAGTTGCTAAAGATTATTCATTGTGTAGTAAAAGCTTTCATCCGAGACATAATTCAAGTAGAGTTTGCAGAAATCAAAGCCCATGTCCCAGTCCATCAGCCACGATAGTGCTCTGCGACCGCTGGACAAGAGCGGGAGAAGGTCTTCTTACTTGATGGCACCCGCTGTGCTACTTTTGTTTAGCATCGGGACGCACGTTATGTCGCGCAGGGCAGGCTAATCAAAAGAAGATCTGAAGATGATGTCAGTATGGTACTACAAACCCAGTCCAAAGAGCACAGACCACTGTCTTGGGAGATAGATGAGGGAATATGAAAATTGATCTTCAATAATCGGTCAAAAGTTTTGGGAACATGGATGTAGCTGGCAGGATTTAAACCTGTGTGGGGAGACCCCAAGCAATTTCTAGTCCATCGCCTTAACCACTCGGCCACATCTACTCAGACATGAAATCTTTGTAAGTTTCACATACCTTTTCTTAAAGCACCATGATCAAGATCAGTGATTATCCCTCTGGAAGACATCTTAGAAAAGCAAAGCAAAATTCTAGGCCTCACTAACATGTGAAAATCTGATTTGAACTCATCATCAATTAGAACCTTGTACAGTTCATGGCTTTTCCCTCTTCATAAGGCGGATCTGAACTCCGTCCACTACAAAAACATCCTGAAAAAAAACTCTGAAAATGTTCAAAGGTCTGAACATATTAATTTCATGTAAAAAAGACTTGTTTTTCACTTGATCAGGCTTTTCAGCACCTTTTAACCGCATCAAGTTGCCAAAAATGCAAGCGGTTAACTAAAATGAGCACATCATTCTTCAGGTGTTTTTCACTTAGAAGATTTCCAGACTTTTAATGCAAGTCAAGGGGAAGGTAAGAAAGACCCCTGGAAGGCTCCTGAGTGACTTTTGGTGAGTTTTGTGAGCCACAAAAAGATGCCACAAAAACGCACTCAAAAGATGCCCAAAACAATTCTTAGAATAACGCCACCAAAAATGTTTACAAACCGCATTAGGAAATGCTGAAAAACAAGAGAAATGATGACTCAGGAAAATAAAATGCTGATGTTTCCTGAAGCCATTTTGGCTTGAAATCCATGTCAGTTTTACCCACCTGGAAAAAGTGTCATGTGATCATTAACACAAGTCATAGAGAATGGTGGCTTGGTGTCACATAAATAGTATGAGTTTTGTTTCCTGACGTCAATTTTAATTTCGCTAATCCTATATAATAGATAACTTTGGCCATAGAATTCAAAGTTATTATTTTATGGATCCTTGTAATATTCAAGTTTTTTTTGGCTTTTGGTATGTGGATTTTAACTTTGTCTTTATATGTTAAACCTTCTGCATAGGAGGACACAGTGTGAGCGAAAAAAGAGAAACCTGTGTTTCATGAAGAATTACCCAGGTTCCACTGAGATTTGAACTCAGCTCACCGGATTCAAAGTCCAGAGTGCTAACCATTACACCATGGAATCAGATGGGCAATGTACTTAGCTTGATCTTCTTGTGAAGAAAAGGGTGAAACGAGCATGTTAAATCATGAATGGATGTGAAAACAGGCTCTAATGCTGCAGTGCAAATCTACTACTAATACAAAATGGTAAATTAATATCTACTATCCTTTTATTTCACAATTTTGCCTCGAGTTCCACGCTATCACAACAAGGAGAGTTTTAAATGTTGATAAAAACTGGCAAATAGAGTGTTGCATCTATTACTTGGGAAAAGGGTGAGAAAAAATAAATTGCAAAACTTATAATGTTAGAAATCTGTTCATCCAGAAGTTGCTAAAGATTATTCATTGTGTAGTAAAAGCTTTCATCCGAGACATAATTCAAGTAGAGTTTGTAGAAATCAAAGCCCATGTCCCAGTACATCAGCCACGATAGTGCTCTGCGACCGCTGGACAAGAGTGGGAGAAGATCTTCTTACTTGATGGCACCCGCGGTGCTACTTTTGTTTAGCATCGGGATGTACGTTATGTCGCGCAGGGCAGGCTAATCAAAAGAAGATCCGAAGATGCTGTCAGTATGGTTCTACAAACCCAGTCCAAAGAGCACAGACCACTGTCTTGGGAGATAGATGAGGGAATATGAAAATTGATCTTCAATAATCGGTCAAAACTTTTGGGAACATGGATGTAGCCGGCAGGATTTAAACCTGTGTGGGGAGACCCCAAGCGATTTCTAGTCCATCGCCTTAACCACTCGGCCACATCTACTCAGACATGAAATCTTTTTGAGTTTCACATACCTTTTCTTAAAGCACCATGATCAAGATCAGTGATTATCCCTCTGGAAGACATCTTAGAAAAGCAAAGCAAAATTCTAGGCCTCACTAACATGTAAAAATCTGATTTGAACTCATCATCAATTAGAATCTTGTACAGTTCATGGCTTTTCCCTCTTCATAAGGCGGATCTGAACTGGGTCCACTACAAAAACATCCTGAAAAAAAACTCTGAAAATGCTCAAAGGTCTGAACATATTAATTTCATGTAAAAAAGACTTGCTTTTCACTTGATCAGGCTTTTCAGCACCTTTTAACCGCATCAAGTTGCCAAAAATGCAAGCGGTTAACTTAAATGAGCACATCATTCTTCAGGTGTTTTTCACTTAGAAGAGTTCCAGACTTATAATGCAAGTCAAGGGGAAGGTAAGAAAGACCCCTGGAAGGCTCCTGAGTGACTTTTGGTGAGTTTTGTGAGCCACAAAAAGACGCCACAAAAACGCACTCAAAAGATGCCCAAAACAATTCTTAGAATAACGCCACCAAAAATGTTTACAAACCGCATTAGGAAATGCTGAAAAACAAGAGAAAAGATGACTCAGGAAAATAAAATGCTGATGTTTCCTGAAGCCATTTTGGCTTGAAATCCATGTCAGTTTTACCCACCTAGAAAAAGTGTCATGTGATCATTAACACAAGTCATAGAGAATGGTGGCTTGGTGTCACATAAATAGTATGAGTTTTGTTTCCTGATGTCAATTTTAATTTCGCTAATCCTATATAAAAGATAACTTTGGCCATAGGATTCAAAGTGATCATTTTATTGATCCTTGTAATATTCAAGTTTTTTTTGGCTTTTGGTATGTGGATTTTAACTTTGTCTTTATATGTTAATCCTTCTGCATAGGAGGAGACAGTGTGAGCGAAAAAAGAGAAACCTGTGTTTCATGAAGAATTACCCAGGTTCCACTGAGATTTGAACTCAGATCACTGGATTCAAAGTCCAGAGTGCTAACCATTGCACCATGGAATCAGAGGGGCAATGTACTTAGCTGGATCTTCTTCTGAAGAAAAGGGTGAAACGAGCATGTTAAATCATGAATGGATGTGAAAACAGGCTCTAATGCTGCAGTGCAAATCTACTACTAATACAAAATGGTAAATTAATATCTACTATCCTTTTATTTCACAAGTTTGCCTCGAGTTCCACGCTATCACAACAAGGAGAGTTTTAAATGTTGATAAAAACTGGCAAATAGAGTGTTGCATCTATTACTTGGGAAAAGGGTGAGAAAAAATAAATTGCAAAACTCATAATGTTAGAAAGCTGTTCATCCAGAAGTTGCTAAAGATTATTCATTGTGTAGTAAAAGCTTTCATCCGAGACATAATTCAAGTAGAGTTTGTAGAAATCAAAGCCCATGTCCCAGTCCATCAGCCACGATAGTGCTCTGCGGCCGCTGGACAAGAGCGGGAGAAGATCTTCTTACTTGATGGCACCCGCGGTGCTACTTTTGTTTAGCATCGGGACGCACGTTATGTCGCGCAGGGCAGGCTAATCAAAAGAAGATCCGAAGATGCTGTCAGTATGGTTCTACAAACCAAGTCCAAAGATCACAGACCACTGTCTTGGGAGATAGATGATAGAATATGAAAATTGATCTTCAATAATCGGTCAAAAGTTTTGGGAATATGGACGTAGCCGGCAGGATTTAAACCTGTGTGGGGAGACCCCAAGCGATTTCTAGTCCTTTGCCTTAACCACTCGGCCACGTCTACTCAGACATGAAATCTTTGTGAGTTTCACATGCTTTTTCTTAAAGCACCATGATCAAGATCAGTGATTATCCCTCTGGAAGACATCTTAGAAAAGCAAAGCAAAATTCTAGGCCTCACTAAAATGTAAAAATCTGATTTGAACTCATCATCAATTAGAACCTTGTACAGTTCATGGCTTTTCCCTCTTCATAAGGCGGAACTGAACTGGGTCCACTACAAAAACATCCTGAAAAAAAACTCTGAAAATGCTCAAAGGTCTGAACATATTAATTTCCATGTAAAAAAGACTTGCTTTTCACTTGATCAGGCTTTTCAGCACCTTTTAACCGCATCAAGTTGCCAAAAACGCAAGCGGTTAACTGAAATGAGCACATCATTCTTCAGGTGTTTTTCACTTAGAAGAGTTCCAGACTTATAATGCAAGTCAATGGGAAGGTAAGAAAGACCCCTGGAAGGCTCCTGAGTGACTTTTGGTGAGTTTTGTGAGCTACAAAAATAAGCCACAAAAACGCACTCAAAAGATGCCCACAACAATTCTTAGAAAAACGCCACCAAAAATGTTTACAAAGTCATAGAGAATGGTTGCTTGGTGTCACATAAATAGTATGAGTTTTGTTTCCTGACGTCAATTTTAATTTCGCTAATCCTATATAATAGATAAATTTGGCCATAGGATTCAAAGTGATCATTTTATGGATTCTAGTAATATTCAATTTTTTTTCGGCTTTTTGTATGTGGATTTTAACTTTGTCTTTATATGGTAAACCTTGGGCATAGGAGGACACAATGTGAGCGGAAAAAGTGAAACCTGCGTTTTATAAAGAACTACCCAGGTTCAACTGAGATTTGGACTCAGATCACTGGATTCAAAGTCCAGAGTGCTAACCATTACACCATGGAACCAGAGGGACAATGTATTTAGCTAGATCTTCTTCTGAAGAAAAGGGTGAAACGAGCATGTTAAATCATGAATGGATGTGAAAACAGGCTCTAATGCTGCAGTGCAAATCTACTACTAATACAAAATGGTAAATTAATATCTACTATCCTTTTATTTCACAAGTTTGCCTCGAGTTCCACCCTATCACAACAAGGAGAGTTTTAAATGTTGATAAAAACTGGCAAATAGAGTGTTGCATCTATTACTTGGGAAAAGGGGGAGAAAAAATAAATTGCAAAACTTATAATGTTAGAAAGCTGTTCATCCAGAAGTTGCTAAAGATTATTCATTGTGTAGTAAAAGCTTTCATCCGAGACATAATTCAAGTAGAGTTTGCAGAAATCAAAGCCCATGTCCCAGTCCATCAGCCACGATAGTGCTCTGCGGCCGCTGGACAAGAGCGGGAGAAGATCTTCTTACTTGATGGTACCCGCGGTGCTACTTTTGTTTAGCATCGGGACGCATGTTATGTCGCGCAGGGCAGGCTAATCAAAAGAAGATCCGAAGATGCTGTCAGTATGGTTCTACAAACCAAGTCCAAAGATCACAGACCACTGTCTTGGGAGAGAGACGAGGGAATATGAAAATTGATCTTCAATAATCTGTCAAAAGTTATGGGAACATGGACGTAGCCGGCATGATTTGTACCTGCGCCGTGAGACCCCAATGGATTTCTAGTCCATCGCCTTAACCACTCGGCCACGACTACTCAGACATGAAATCCTTGTGAGTTTCCCACACCTTTTCTTAAAGCACCATGATCAAGATCAGTGATTATCCCCCTGGATGAACTCTTAGAAAAGCAAAGCAAAATTCTAGTCCTCACTAACATGTAAAAATCTGATTTAAAGTCATCATCAATCAGAACCTTATGCAGTTCATGGCTTTTCCCTCTTCATATGGCGGATTTGAACTGGGTCCACTACAAAAACATCCGGAAAAAAAACTCTGAAAATGCTCAAAGGTCTGAACATATTAATTTCCATGTAAAAAAGACTTGCTTTTCACTTGATCAGGCTTTTCAGCACCTGTTAACCGCATCAAGTTGCCAAAAACGCAAGCGGTTAACTGAAATGAGCACATCATTCTTCAGGTGTTTTTCACTTAGAAGAGTTCCAGACTTATAATGCAAGTCAAGGGGAAGGTAAGAAAGACCCTGGAAGGCTCCTGAGTGACTTTTGGTGAGTTTTGTGAGCTACAAAAAGAAGCCACAAAAACGCACTCAAAAAATGCCCACAACAATTCTTAGAAAAACGCCACCAAAAATGTTTACAAACCGCATTAGGAAATGCTGAAAAACAAGAGAAAAGATGACTCAGGAAAATAAAATGCTGATGTTTCCTGAAGCCATTTTGGCTTGAAATCCATGTCAGTTTTACCCACCTGGAAAAAGTGATCATTAACACAAGTCATAGAGAATGGTTGCTTGGTGTCACATAAATAGTATGAGTTTTGTTTCCTGACGTCAATTTTAATTTCGCTAATCCTATATAATAGATAAATTTGGCCATAGGATTCAAAGTGATCATTTTATGGATTCTAGTAATATTCAATTTTTTTTTGGCTTTTTGTATGTGGATTTTAACTTTGTCTTTATATGGTAAACCTTGGGCATAGGAGGAAACAATGTGAGCGGAAAAAGTGAAACCTGTGGTTCATAAAGAACTACCCAGGTTCCACTGACATTTGAACTCAGATCACTGGATTCAAAGTCCAGAGTGCTAACCATTACACCATGGAACTAGAGGGACAATGTACTTAGCTGGATCTTCTTCTGAAGAAAAGGGTGAAACGAGCATGTTAAATCATGAATGGATGTGAAAACAGGCTCTAATGCTGCAGTGCAAATCTACTACTAATACAAAATGGTAAATTAATATCTACTATCCTTTTATTTCACAAGTTTGCCTCGAGTTCCATGCTATCACAACAAGAAGAGTTTTAAATGTTGATAAAAACTGGCAAATAGAGTGTTGCATCTATTACTTGGAAAAAGGGTGAGAAAAAATAAATTGCAAAACTTATAATGTTAGAAAGTTGTTCATCCAGAAGTTGCTAAAGATTATTCATTGTGTAGTAAAAGCTTTCATCCGAGACATAATTCAAGTAGTGTTTGTAGAAATCAAAGCCCATGTCCCAGTCCATCAGCCACGATAGTGCTCTGCGACCGCTGGACAAGAGCGGGAGAAGGTCTTCTTACTTGATGGCACCCGCGGTGCTACTTTTGTTTAGCATCGGGACGCACGTTATGTCACGCAGGGCAGGCTAATCAAAAGAAGATCCGAAGATGCTGTCAGTATGGTTCTACAAACCCAGTCCAAAGAGCACAGACCACTGTCTTGGGAGATAGATGAGGGAATATGAAAATTGATCTTCAATAATCGGTCAAAAGTTTTGGGAATATGGATGTAGCCGGCAGGATTTAAACCTGTGTGGGGAGTAGTGTTGAGCCACCCCCGTATTGTTCGAGTTCGGTTCGGTTCGTCGAACACCCGTGTGTTCGCCGAACTGTTCGTCGAACACCTTCGAACACCGTTAAAACCAATGGCAGGCAAACAAAAACACATAGAAACACATAGAAAACACCTTCAAAGGTGTCCAAAAGCTGACAAACTGCTCAGAAGACATAACTAACACATGGAAAAGTGACAAGTACATATAGTCATGCGAAAATAAAAGAGGTGGAGGAGTAAAAGGAGGGGGGGACACAGATATAGGCATGTCATGCCCTTCTAAAATCCAAAAAGTGAGAAGCCGACACGGCCAGTCCGCTCCTGCCCTTGCCACCTCCGTGTCGCCGGGTTTGTGCCAGAGCCGCGGTGAACCCTGACGGCCAGCCCCCCTCTCCCAATACTGGTGCCTGTCCGCTGGTGGGTCGAGCGAGCCCCCCTGTGGTGGAGGCAGCTCTAAGCTTTTTAATTTAAATTGTCTCTCTAATTTGAATGAATACACTTTAAATCCATTTACAAGGATCTATTGGAGGGCAAGTCTCATGCCAGCAGCCGCGGTAATTCCAGCTCCAGTAGCGTCCACTAAAGCTGCTGCTGTTAAAAAGCTTTTATAAGGATCGAGCTCGGCTGTCCACCGCAAGGCATCCTACTGCCAGTCCCAGCCCCTATGCCTTGGGGTGCCTCCTGATGCTCTTCACTAAGTATCCCATGGTCCCGAAGCATTTCCTTTGAAAAAATTAAGTGTCTAAACTACAGGTGGTGCAGCTTGCTTAACAGCCGGGATAATCCGCTCACTAGCAGACACTGCTACTAGGCACAAAGTATTTCCTGGGCTAGATGCAGTTAAAAATTTGTAATTAGATACTCTCGTTGGATGCTGAGAAAGCATTCCATAGAGTCTCCTGGCACGCCATATATGATTCTCTTAAAAAGCTTGGGGTAGGGGTCTAGGGGACCCTTTTATAGCCAAAATCACGGCCCTGTATCGCAATACGTCACCTAGGCTGAAGATAAATGGAACTGTAGCACCCTGAGGGCTCGGTTGCTACAGACGTATTGCACCTCACCCAGAGGTGTGATATCTCACTCTCAGGTAAGGACGGAGTGTGGATCAGGACCCGACACCTGCATGCATTACACCACATTGCCGTGGGGCAGAGCGACCAATATGCCTCTGAGATGGGCACGACAGTCCCTGTCCCTGGCTGGAGTGGGGGGAGGGAACACTGAGGAAGGGGAACCCTGTAGTGAAGGAGGGAGGAAGCAGTTCCTGGGTGCATTGAGAAGGGAGTATAAAAGGTGGGCACCATCTTAGTTCAGTGCAGAGAAGTCTGAGCAGAAGTGGCAGGGAGCAGGGGCTCTGCATGAGCTCTGCTCCGGAGGCGGGCCTAGTAACAGAGTCCCAGGCCTGGAAGAGGGAGAAGTAAGGAAGAGGAGCGGAGAAGGCTCCAGGAACGAGGAATGAAGGGATCCCAGGGGTGCGGACGGGCGAGTCGCCACCGCACGCCCGAATCCACCTGCGTGGAGGGGTCAGGCCAAAGGGGGAGACCGGTCCCCGAACTAGTGGAGGCAGGAAACGACCCTCAGCTAGAAACCGGAGGCTCTGACATTTTATGTGGCGCAGCCCCTCGCTACACCCACTAGGAATGCACCACATAGGGTCAGGGAAACTGGCGCCAAGTTTACCAAGAGGAGGCCCGAGGCAGCCGGACAGAAGTGTTGGTAAGAAAGGCCAGACAAAGGACACACAAAGGGGGTCCTGTGAAGTGCTCCAAAGTTATCTGGGAGTTGTCTGAGCCCCTCACCTGGTGAGCACAGTACGACGTGGGCAGCCGTTACCTGCAGACATGGTCTGGATAATAAGAACTGTGAGTAAAGGCCCTGAACTGCATCACTGACTCCGTGTCGTTACTGCTGCTGCCCTGCACCATCACCCCCATCCTCCGCATAAACTGCCCTGAGGCTATACTCCTCCCGTGGGGAGTTTTGCTACGCTCTGCTGCACCCACAACACCAGAGTCAGTGGTCTGCCCTGTAGCGGCGGTTCACTCTGACTGCAATCCACGGGTGGCATAGTCGGACATTTAAACATGAAAACCACATAAATAGTTCCGCCACTGGTTTGACCGCCCTGAGCCACGGAACTGGGTCGCCGCCACGAAGACTACAACCACCAGCATCCACCAAAAAGGGTCCGGCTCCGGGTGTCCCAAGGCCCAGGGGGTGCAGCAGAACATTTTCATCACCTTTCACAATCACCAATGGGACAAGGCAGTGATGTCCTCTGTCCCCTCTCTTATACATCCTAGTGACGGAGCACCTGCTCTCATCAATTCGCCATAACCCCAATATTAGGTGGATTGAGGTGGGAGGCACCGAGTACAAGTGCTCTCTATTTGCTGATGATGTCCTAGTATATATCACTCAATCACATATATCCATCCATGCTGTTATGGCTGAAATAGATCACTTTGTTACATGGTAAAATTTTAAAATCAATGCAGCGAAGTCTGAGGCCCTCGATGTCTCCCTCCCCAAATCCATATAGGATTCCATCCAGTCCAACTTTCCCATTGCCTGGCCCTCACAGGGTATCAAATACTTAGGAATTCCTATTCATAGAGACCTCTCCCATCTATGTTATCTTAATTTTGGGCCCTTTATTGAACAACTCCATACAGACCACGGTTGTCAAGTTAGAACTGTAAGATTCACTACGTGAACCACTGGTGTTTTGTGGAAAAGCACATCTACACTGCGTTCCAAATTATTATACAAAAAGTATTTAGGAGTGATAAGGGAAGAATTTGTTTGTTTGTCAGTTAAACTCATTGATGGTGATGTGTATCAGGGCTCTTTATATCACTGTAAGCAATTGCAGACACCTGTGCTAATTAGTTTGGCAGGTGTGTCCAATGAAAGGCAAGACTACTTAAGAAGGCTCTCTCACATTATTAAGCAGCCTACATTTTCTGCCAAAATGGGAAAGAAAAAGGATGTGTCGGCTGCTGAGAAGCAACAAATTGTGGAGTGTTTAGGTCAAGACATGACTACAATCAACATTGTGCGATGATCAGGATGAAGTGTCTTGGCAATCAAGAAGTATGTAGCTGATTCACAGTACACACGTGTGCGTGCTGATAAGGGCAAATTGAGGACTCTTTCCTACAGGCAATTACGTCAGGTTGAAAGAGCAGCGGCAAAAAAGCCTTGTCATAGCAGCAGACAAGTTTTTGAAGCTGCTTGTGCCTCCAACGTCCCCCGAACAACAAGATGCAGGGTCCTTCAGAGTTTTGCAGCTGTGCATGCGCCATCCTGTCGACCTCCTCTATCCACTTCACACAAGCAGAAACGGCTCCAGTGGGCCAAACATTACATGAAGACTGATTTCAAAACTGTTTTGTTCACGGATGAGTGCCGTGCAGCGCTCGATGGTCCAGATGGATGGAGTGGAGGATGGCTGGTTGATGGACACCCCACGCAAACACGGCTACAGCGCCAACAAGGAGGAGGTGGAGTAATGTTTTGGGCTGGAATCATGGGGAGAGAGATTGTCGGCCCCTTTAGGATCCCTTAAGGCGCTAAAGATGAACTCCATAATGTATGTGGATTTTCTCAAACAGCACTTCCTGCCATGGTTCAAGAAGAAGAACCGTGTATTTCACAGCAAGATCATTTTTCTGCATGATAATGCACCATCTCATGCTGCACATAAAACATCTGCATCTCTGGCTGATATGGGCATAAAAGGGGACAAACTTATGGTGTGACCCCCATGCTCCCCTGACCTCTACCCCATTCAGAACCTTTGGAGCATCATTAAAAGGAGTGTCTATGATGGCGGGAGGCAGTTCACATCTAAGCAACAGCTCTGGGAGGGTATTCTGTCCTCATGCAAAACAATTGAAGCAGAAACCATCCAAAACCTGACAAATTCAATGGACGAGAGAGTTCAGAAGCTCCTTTCGAACAAGGGGTCCTATGTGAAAATGTAACATCACCTAGAATAAAGTTTTGAGTTGAAAACTGTTTGATTTCAGTTTCTAACAACCTGCTAATGCTTATAATTTCAAAAATGACCATTTTTTTGGTCTTTATTAAAATGAAAAGGTTGATCGAAAAGTTTGGGGGATCTAAGAGTGTGGCAACCCAGTAGTCATGATTACTTCGAATTCTGACAATATGAGGGTCATGCTGCAGGTAGTGCAGCAAGAAGGCACTTATGTGCCTTGCGCATCTCGGAGCCCCAAAATTATTTTCCGGGCTAGATGCAGCTAAAAATTATTTTTAATTTTAAATCTGGTGAAGCTTTAGTATAGATGGCCTAATAGGATCAGTGCTGCACACTGCTACAAAGCCCAAATTATTTTCCAGTCAAGATACAGATAAACATGATTAGTAATTTGAAAGCTTAAAACGGTTGGTAGGGTGATTTTAACCAATCATCAAGCTTTTACTCTCCCCAGGATGACACAGGGGTAGAAAAGTCATTTCGGATCCATGATTTGTTCATCTTTATGAACGTGAGTCTGTCTACATTATCAGTGGAGGGCCGCATGCGCTTATCTGTCAGCACACCACCAGCAGCGCTGAACACACGTTCAGACAGAACGCTGGCTGCGGGGCATGACAAGATCTCCAAGGCGTAAGTGGCTAGCTCCGGCCATTTATCCAGATTGGAAGCCCAAAAAGAGCAAGGGTCCAGTGACACAGTCGTGGCTTCAATGTTTACTTGGAGATACTCCTGTACCATCGTCTCTAGGCGTTGACTATGTGTCAGACTTCTTGTCTCCTGTGGCCTTGCAAAGGATGGGCTAAAAAAGTGGTGAAATGATTCCGCAAAATTGATGTTACCAGCAGATACTGTGGTTCTGTTACGGTTTGAGTGCTGAACACTTGACGGTCCCACGGTTGGCAAGTTGGAACTGTGAGATTCACTACGTGCACCACTGGTATTTTGTGGAAAAGCACATGTAAGATTCTGCAACAGTCTCTGCTGATACTCCTGCATGCGTGCATCCCTTTCTATGGCAGGAATAATTTCTGCAAATTTACTTTTGTACCAGGGATCTAACAGTGTGGCAACCCAGTAGTCAGGATTATTTCTAATTCTCACAATTCGAGGGTCATGTTGCAGGTAGTGCAGCAAGAAGGCACTCATGTGTGTTGCGCATCCAGGAGCACCAAGTCCCTGTTGTGTTGGTGGCGAGGTAACAATCATGCTTCCTTCCTCTGTCCTCTCCCCCCAACCTCGCACAACAGAAATGTGATCAAGGTCTCCCTCATCTGATGAGTCTTCCATCAGTTCGTCCTCCACTTCTTCCTGGGCTCCTGCACCTTCCTCACTAGTTTGGCTGCTACCATGCGCCCTGGTAAAACCATCTCCCCCACCCTCACATGCCTGCCGCCTTGGTGCTGCCGACCGTCTGGACCTTGCAGATGTTAGCCCTTCCGCATACAACTCCTCCTCCTCTACTTCCTCCACCTCCTCTTGTGCCACCACCTGACTCCGAATTCTGTTTAACATGTGCTCCAGCATGTAAATCACCGGAATAGTCATGCTGATAATGGCATCGTCAGCACTAAACATCTTCGTCGCCATTTCAAAACTGTGCAGAAGGGTGCATAGGTCCCTGATCTGAGACCACTCCTCCAGCGTGATTTGCCCCACCTCTGAATCTCGTTGGCCCAGGCTATACGTCAGAACGTATTGCACCAGGGCTTGTCGGTGCTGCCACAGTCGCTGCAACATGTGCAGAGTTGAATTCCACCGGGTAGGCACATCGCATTTTAGCCGGTGAAGTGGCAGGCCCAACGACTTCTGTAGAGATGTAAGTCGCTGAGCTGCGGGATGCGAACGGCGGAAGTGAGCACACAGCGACCGTGCCCTCTGCAGAAGGCCATCTAGTCTGGGATAGTGGGCTAAAAATTGCTGGACAACCAGGTTCAACACGTGAGCCATACAAGGCACGTGTGTGACATTGCCCCGGCAAAGGGCCGCACCCAGGTTTGCAGCATTGTCGCACACGGCCTTCCCTGGTTTCAGGTACAGTGGAGACAACCATTCATGAAATTGGTTCTCCAGAGCTGACCACAACTCCTCAGCTGTGTGACTCACATTTCCCAGACATTTCAATGTAAAAACCGCCTGATGACGTTGAGCCCTACTGCCAGCATAGTAAGGAGGTGTGCAGGATCCCTTCTGCGCAGTTAGAAAGCTTGTGGCATGACCAGACAGGCTTTGGGTGCAGGTGGAAGACCGAGAGGAGGTTGAGGAGGCAGAAGCAGTGGAGGAACTTTGACATAAAGAGGATTGACGCACAACTCGTGGGGACGGCAAGACTTGGACAGCAGCCCCTTGTCCTGCTGTCACCATAGTTACCCAGTGCCCAGTCAGCGACATGTAACGCCCCTGTCCATGCCTACTCGTCCAAGTGTCTGTGGTGAAATGCACCCTGTCACACACAGAGTTTCTCAAAGAAGCGGTGATGTTGTGTGCGACATGCTGGTGGAGCGCAGGCACACCTTTCTTTGAGAAGTAGTGCCGACTGGGCATCTGGTACTGGGGCACTGCGACGGACATAAGGTCTCGAAAATCCTTTGTGTCCACCAGGCGGAAAGGCAGCATTTCTGTAGCCAAGAGCTTGCAGATGGTGAAATTCAACCTCTTAGCTTTCTCATGGCTAGGAGGAAATGGTCTTTTACTTGTCCACATCTGAGGGACCGAGGGCTGGCTATTGTGCTTAGACGGGGTTGATAAGGGTGTCCCCGGCAAACTGCCGGTCTGTGAGGAAGATGCAGGCGGACATGTTAGGTTGCCTTGATCCAAAGGTGGTGCTATCGATGTCGGACAGCGCTCAACACCAGCTGGTGTTACCACCTCCAAAGAAAATGATGACCTGCCAATAACGCTGGCTGTTGCTGGTAAAGAGGTGGCAGGTCTGCGCCCCAAAACAGGTGTGACTGCTGTCCCCCCAGTCACAGAGGATGAGGAGGCCGCGGATGCACAAGATATGGCAGACGGTGATTGGCCCGGCCGGCTAGGCCGCATTGTAGCACACTGAGCTTCCCACTGCAACTTATGCTTCATGTCCATGTGCCGGTTCATGCATGAAGTACTCAAACTATGTATTTTTTGGCCTCTACTTAGCTTTTGCTGACAAATGTTACAGATAACACGAGTTGGGTCATCTTTATCGATCTGAAAAAATGCCCAGGCTATGCAAGGCTTAGCACCCATGCGACCTGAAGAGCCACCACGACTTGTGGTGAGAGGCAGAGTTGTGTTTGAGGATGCAGTTGTTGACGTGCTTCCAGTACTACGTCTCTGTCCAGGAAGGCGCAACCTGACCTCGTCGTCACTAGCATCTTCCTCCACCTCCTCTGCTGACCTCATCTCTTGGCTGACTGTGGGTTGACAGTAAGTGGGATCTCCGACCTCATCATCATCACCCTGTGCGTTATCACACCCGTCGTCCTCAGAGCCAACCTGTTCCTGCCCTGACAAAAAACTAAAGTTGTCGCTCCAATCAGGTATTTGAGTCTTATCATCGTCTTCCTCATTGTCTCCACCAACAGGAGTTACAGTTTGGGAATGAGGGTCTACATTATGGTCAGAACCTTCTGCGTCTGGTCCTGGATCCGACTCATAAAGATTCTGGGCATCAGTGCAGATCATTTCCTCGTCTGGATTCACAGAAGCGCTGGAGTCGACCTCTGATTCCCAGGCTATAGTATGAGTAAACAGCTCTGCAGACTCAACCATCTGTTCTACCTCATACTCAGACGGGCAGCTGGAGATTTGGGAGCTGTGAGGAAGCAAGTGCGATTTGGGTGACACCTTTGAGGACTGGAGTATTTGTGATGTTGAAGTTGATGTGGAGGAGAGCCCACTTAAAGGAGCACTTGATATCCGTTGAAGCACCTGCTGTTTTTGTGCCTCATCTGGAATTTCTAGCGATTGGCGTGGCCGTAAGAAAGGGATCTTATCACATTGTCCGCTAAAAGAAGTAGACATTTTAGTTTGGCTGGAAGATGGTCTTTCTTCTGCAGATGTTACTGTTGCTTTAACACCTACCCCACGGACACAACCTTTTTTCCCCTTCCCAACACGCCTATTCCCCTTTCCACCAGCAGCAGGCCTTTTTCCACTCATTTTGGTGGTTAACTAATTCACAACTCAGGAGTTGTTTGCACAAAAAAACAATGGATGGTAACCGAGCAGAGCTGAGTGGCCAAACTGTGGTATTAGGCCAAAACTATTGGCTGGGTTAGATGCAGAAAAAAATTATTTTGAATTTGCAACCTGATGGAGGTCAGTATAGATGGACTAATACAAATAGTCCCACACACTGCTAGAAGCCCAAATATTTTTTCAGAGCTAAATGAAGAAAAAAATTATTTTTAATTTGCAACCTGATGGAGGTCAGTATAGATGGACTAATAGACCAAGTCTCACACACTGCTAGAAGCCCAAATATTTTTTCAGAGCTAGATGCAGAAAAAAATTATTTTTAATTTGCAACCTGATGGAGGTCAGTATAGATGGACGAATAGACCAAGTCCCACACACCGCTAGAAGCCCAAATATTTTTTCAGAGCTAGATGCAGAAAAAAATTATTTTTAATTTGCAACCTGATGGAGGTCAGTATAGATGGACTAATAGACCAAGTCCCACACACTGCTAGAAGCCCAAATATTTTTTCAGAGCTAGATGCAGAAAAAAATTATTTTTAATTTGCAACCTGATGGAGGTCAGTATAGATGGACTAATAGACCAAGTCCCACACACCGCTAGAAGCCCAAATATTTTTTCAGAGCTAGATGCAGAAAAAAATTATTTTTAATTTGCAACCTGATGGAGGTCAGTATAGATGGACTAATAGACCAAGTCCCACACACTGCTAGAAGCCCAAATATTTTTTCAGAGCTAGATGCAGAAAAAAAATATTTTTAATTTGCAACCTGATGGAGGTCAGTATAGATGGACTAATAGACCAAGTCCCACACACCGCTAGAAGCCCAACTATTTTTTCAGAGCTAGAAGCAGAAAAAAATTATATTCAATTTGCAACCTGCTGGAGGTCAGTATAGAAGGACTAATAGAACAAGTCCCACACACTGCTAGAAGCCCAAATATTTTTTCAGAGCTAAATGAAGAAAAAAATTATTTTTAATTTGCAACCTGATGGAGGTCAGTATAGATGGACTAATAGACCAAGTCCCAAACACTGCTAGAAGCCCAAATATTTTTTCAGAGCTAGATGCAGAAAAAAATTATTTTTAATTTGCAACCTGATGGAGGTCAGTATAGATGGACTAATAGACCAAGTCCCACACACTGCTAGAAGCCCAAATATTTTTTCAGAGCTAGATGCAGAAAAAAATTATTTTTAATTTGCAACCTGATGGAGGTCAGTATAGATGGACTAATAGACCAAGTCCCACACACCGCTAGAAGCTCAACTATTTTTTCAGAGCTAGATGCAGAAAAAAATTATATTCAATTTGCAACCTGCTGAAGGTCAGTATAGAAGGACTAATAGAACAAGTCCCACACACTGCTAGAAGCCCAAATATTTTTTCAGAGCTAAATGAAGAAAAAAAATATTTTTAATTTGCAACCTGATGGAGGTCAGTATAGATGGACTAATAGACCAAGTCCCACACACTGCTAGAAGCCCAAATATTTTTTCAGAGCTAGATGCAGAAAAAAATTATATTCAGTTTGCAACCTGATGGAGGTCAGTATAGATGGACTAATAGAATGATGCTATGCCCAAAAGATTTTACTTCACTAGGTGCAGTAAAAAAATTGGTATTCTATACACAGGTGTTATATCTTGCAACACAGATAGGCTACTCCACTGACTAACACACTCTGCAATAGGCCAAAAAGGATTAGCTTTGCTAGATTCAGCCAAATGCTGTGAAAAAAACTTGCACAGCACTGGCACAGACCTGCCTGGCAAAAACTGATAGGAACTCATGTAACCTAGTCCTGAAAAGGACTCCAATTACAATTAGTCTTTACTCCCACAACCTATCTATTTAAGAGCACAGACCTCCCTGATAAAAGTCGTAGGAAATGCTGTAACCTAGTCCTTAAAAGGACTGCAATCACAACTGTTCCCTACTCCCAAGCTATCTGTATATTTGTGCGAAAATTGGCTTGAAATTAACAAGGTATAGCGCACTCAGCAACAGCGGTGCCGTCTAACACGCAGCTGCAGCAGTGAGAAAATGGTGGCGACGGGGAAAATGGCTTGGTCTTATAGGGCAAGGACATGTGACATACACTGCCAATGACACATGCCCTTGCTTGTGTGAAAAAAAGCACTTCGCTACGTGTGTGCGCTGCTGATAGGCTGACAGATTGCACCTCCCCACTGCAAATGCGGGAAAGAGAAAAAAAAATGGAGATCTTCATTGTTCCTGCAGAGATCCATCCCCTGCCCCTCCCCCCACCCCGCTGTACACGCAAACTGCGTATTAACATTAATTTTCATCATTACTGAGAAAAAATCCAGTTATGATTTTGGTGCACGAACAGTTATCGAACATAACCTCGAACAGCCGAATTTTTCTCAAATTGTTCGTGTTCGCCGAACGGCTCGAACACCGCCCAAAACAGCTCGAATTTGAGATTGGCGAACAGTTCGAGTAGAACAACGCTCATCTTTTGTGGGGAGACCCCAAGTGATTTCTAGTCCATCGCCTTAACCACTCGGCCACGTCTACTCAGACATGAAATCTTTGTGAGTTTCACATGCTTTTTCGTAAAGCACCATGATCAAGATCAGTGATTATCCCTCTAGAAGACATCTTAGAAAAGCAAAGCAAAATTCTAGGCCTCACTAAAATGTAAAAATCTGATTTGAACTCATCATCAATTAGAAGCTTGTACAGTTCATGGCTTTTCCCTCTTCATAAGGCGGATCTGAACTGGGTCCACTACAAAAACATCCTGAAAAAAAACTCTGAAAATGCTCAAAGGTCTGAACATATTAATTTCCATGTAAAAAATACTTGCTTTTCACTTGATCAGGCTTTTCAGCACCTTTTAACCGCATCAAGTTGCCAAAAACGCAAGCGGTTAACTGAAATGAGCACATCATTCTTCAGGTGTTTTTCACTTAGAAGAGTTCCAGACTTATAATGCAAGTCAAGTGGAAGGTAAGAAAGACCCCTGGAAGGCTCCTGAGTGACTTTTGGTGAGTTTTGTGAGCC
>NW_027362773.1:48852126-48859626 GCF_046119375.1 Phyllobates terribilis
AAAACTGGCAAATAGAGTGTTGCATCTATTACATGGGAAAAGGGTGAGAAAAAATAAATTGCAAAACTTATAATGTTAGAAAGCTGTTCATCCAGAAGTTGCTAAAGATTATTCATTGTGTAGTAAAAGCTTTCATCCGAGACATAATTCAAGTAGAGTTTGCAGAAATCAAAGCCCATGTCCCAGTCCATCAGCCACGATAGTGCTCTGCGGCCGCTGGACAAGAGCGGGAGAAGATCTTCTTACTTGATGGCACCCGCGGTGCTACTTTTGTTTAGAATCGGGACGCACGTTATGTCGCGCAGGGCAGGCTAATCAAAAGAAGATCCGAAGATGCTGTCAGTATGGTTCTACAAACCAAGTCCAAAGATCACAGACCACTGTCTTGGGAGAGAGACGAGGGAATATGAAAATTGAACTTCAATAATCTGTCAAAAGTTATGGGAACATGGACGTAGCCGGCAGGATTTGAACCTGCGCGGGGAGACCCCAATGGACTTCTAGTCCATCGCCTTAACCACTCAGCCACGACTACTCAGACATGAAATCCTTGTGAGTTTCCCACACCTTTTCTTAAAGCACCATGATCAAGATCAGTGATTATCCCCCTGAATGAACTCTTAGAAAGGCAAAGCAAAATTCTAGTCCTCACTAACATGTAAAAATCTGATTTAAAGTCATCATCAATCAGAACTTTATGCAGTTCATGGCTTTTCCCTCTTCATAAGGCGGATTTGAACTGGGTCCACTACAAAAACATCCTGAAAAAAAACTCTGAAAATGCTCAAAGGTCTGAACATATTAATTTCCATGTAAAAAAGACTTGCTTTTCACTTGATCAGGCTTTTCAGCACCTTTTAACCGCATCAAGTTGCCAAAAACGCAAGCGGTTAACTGAAATGAGCACATCATTCTTCAGGTGTTTTTCACTTAGAAGAGTTCCAGACTTATAATGCAAGTCAAAGGGAAGGTAAGAAAGACCCCTGGAAGGCTCCTGAGTGACTTTTGGTGAGTTTTGTGAGCTACAAAAAGAAGCCACAAAAATGCACTCAAAAGATGCCCACAACAATTCTTAGAAAAACGCCACCAAAAGTGTTTACAAACCGCATTAGGAAATGCTGAAAAACAAGAGAAAAGATGACTCGGGAAAATAAAATGCTGATGTTTCCTGAAGCCATTTTGGCTTGAAATCCATGTCAGTTTTACCCACCTGAAAAAAGTGATCATTAACACAAGTCATAGAGAATGGTTGCTTGGTGTCACATAAATAGTATGAGTTTTGTTTCCTGACGTCAATTTTAATTTCGCTAATCCTATATAATAGATAAATTTGGCCATAGGATTCAAAGTGATCATTTTATGGATTCTAGTAATATTCAATTTTTTTTCAGCTTTTTGTATGTGGATTTTAACTTTGTCTTTATATGGTAAAACTTGGGCATAGGAGGACACAATGTGAGCGGAAAAAGTGAAACCTGCGTTTCATAAAGAACTACCCAGGTTCCACTGAGATTTGAACTCAGATCACTGGATTCAAAGTCCAGAGTGCTAACCATTACACCATGGAACCAGAGGGACAATGTACTTAGCTGGATCTTCTTCTGAAGAAAAGGGTGAAACGAGCATGTTAAATCATGAATGGATGTGAAAACAGGCTCTAATGCTGCAGTGCAAATCTACTACTAATACAAAATGGTAAATTAATATCTACTATCCTTTTATTTCACAAGTTTGCCTCGAGTTCCACGCTATCACAACAAGGAGAGTTTTAAATGTTGATAAAAACTGGCAAATAGAGTGTTGCATCTATTACTTGGGAAAAGGGTGAGAAAAAATAAATTGCAAAACTTATAATGTTAGAAAGCTGTTCATCCAGAAGTTGCTAAAGATTATTCATTGTGTAGTAAAAGCTTTCATCCGAGACATAATTCAAGTAGAGTTTGCAGAAATCAAAGCCCATGTCCCAGTCCATCAGCCACGATAGTGCTCTGCGGCCGCTGGACAAGAGCGGGAGAAGATCTTCTTACTTGATGGCACCCGCGGTGCTACTTTTGTTTAGCATCGGGACGCACGTTATGTCGCGCAGGGCAGGCTAATCAAAAGAAGATCCGAAGATGCTGTCAGTATGGTTCTACAAACCAAGTCCAAAGATCACAGACCACTGTCTTGGGAGAGAGACGAGGGAATATGAAAATTGATCTTCAATAATCTGTCAAAAGTTATGGGAACATGGACGTAGCCGGCAGGATTTGAACCTGCACGGGGAGACCCCAATGGATTTCTAGTCCATTGCCTTAACCACTCGGCCACAACTACTCAGACATGAAATCCTTGTGAGTTTCCCACACCTTTTCTTAAAGCACCATGATCAAGATCAGTGATTATCCCCCTGGATGAACTCTTAGGAAAGCAAAGCAAAGTTCTAGTCCTCACTAACATGTAAAAATCTGATTTAAAGTCATCATCAATCAGAACCTTATGCAGTTCATGGCTTTTCCCTCTTCATAAGGTGGATTTGAACTGGGTCCACTACAAAAACATCCTGAAAAAAAACTCTGAAAATGCTCAAAGGTCTGAACATATTAATTTCCATTTAAAAAAGACTTGCTTTTCACTTGATCAGGCTTTTCAGCACCTTTTAACCGCATCAAGTTGCCAAAAACGCAAGCGGTTAACTGAAATGAGCACATCATTCTTCAGGTGTTTTTCACTTAGAAGAGTTCCAGACTTATAATGCAAGTCAAGGGGAAGGTAAGAAAGACCCCTGGAAGGCTCCTGAGTGACTTTTGGTGAGTTTTGTGAGCTACAAAAAGAAGCCACAAAAACGAACTCAAAAGATGCCCACAACAATTCTTAGAAAAACGCCACCAAGAATGTTTACAAACCGCATTAGGAAATGCTGAAAAACAAGAGAAAAGATGACTCAGGAAAATAAAATGCTGATGTTTCCTGAAGCCATTTTGGCTTGAAATCCATGTCAGTTTTACCCACCTGGAAAAAGTGATCATTAACACAAGTCATAGAGAATGGTTGCTTGGTGTCACATAAATAGTATGAGTTTTGTTTCCTGACGTCAATTTTAATTTCGCTAATCCTATATAATAGATAAATTTGGCCATAGGATTCAAAGTGATCATTTTATGGATTCTAGTAATCAATTTTTTTTTGGCTTTTTGTATGTGGATTTTAAATTTGTCTTTATATGGTATACCTTGGGCATAGGAGGACACAATGTGAGCGGAAAAAGTGAAATCTGCATTTCATAAAGAACTACCCAGGTTCCACTGAGATTTGAACTCAGATCAACTGGATTCAAAGTCCAGAGTGCTAACCATTACACCATGGAACCAGAGGTACAATGTACTTAGCTGGATCTTCTTGTGAAGAAAAGGGTGAAACGAGCATGTTAAATCATGAATGGATGTGAAAACAGGTCTAATGCTGCAGTGCAAATCTACTACTAATACAAAATGGTAAATTAATATCTACTATCCTTTTATTTCACAAGTTTGCCTCGAGTTCCACGCTATCACAACAAGGAGAGTTTTAAATGTTGATAAAAACTGGCAAATAGAGTGTTGCATCTATTACTTGGAAAAAGGGTGAGAAAAAATAAATTGCAAAACTTATAATGTTAGAAAGCTGTTCATCCAGAAGTTGCTAAAGATTATTCATTGTGTAGTAAAAGCTTTCATCCGAGACATAATTCAAGTAGAGTTTGCAGAAATCAAAGCCCATGTCCCAGTCCATCAGCCACGATAGTGCTCTGCGGCCGCTGGACAAGAGTGGGAGAAGATCTTCTTACTTGATGGCACCCGCGGTGCTACTTTTGTTTAGCATCGGGACGCACGTTATGTCGCGCAGGGCAGGCTAATCAAAAGAAGATCCGAAGATGCTATCAGTATGGTTCTACAAACCAAGTCCAAAGATCACAGACCACTGTCTTGGGAGAGAGACGAGGGAATATGAAAATTGATCTTCAATAATCTGTCAAAAGTTATGGGAACATGGACGATGCCTGCAGGATTTGAACCTGCGCGGGGAGACCCCAATGGATTTCTAGTCCATCGCAATAACCACTCGGCCATGACTACTCAGACATGAAATCCTTGTGCGTTTCCCACACCTTTTCTTAAAGCAGCATGATCAAGATCAGTGATTATCCCCCTGGATGAACTCTTAGAAAAGCAAAGCAAAATTCTAGTCCTCACTAACATGTAAAAACCTGATTTAAAGTCATCATCAATCAGAACCTTATGCAGTTCATGGCTTTTCCCTCTTCATAAGGCGGATTTGAACTGGGTCCACTACAAAAACATCCTGAAAAAAAACTCTGAAAATGCTCAAAGGTCTGAACATATTAATTTCCATGTAAAAAAGACTTGCTTTTCACTTGATCAGGCTTTTCAGCACCTTTTAACCGCATCAAGTTGCCAAAAACGCAAGCGGTTAACTGATATGAGCACATCATTCTTCAGGTGTTTTTCACTTAGAAGAGTTCCAGACTTATAATGCAAGTCAAGGGGAAGGTAAGAAAGACCCCTGGAAGGCTCCTGAGTGACTTTTGGTGAGTTTTGTGAGCTACAAAAAGAAGCCACAAAAACGCACTCAAAAGATGCCCACAACAATTCTTAGAAAAACGCCACCAAAAATGTTTACAAACCGCATTAGGAAATGCTGAAAAACAAGAGAAAAGATGATTCAGGAAAATAAAATGCTGATGTTTCCTGAAGCCATTTTGGCTTGAAATCCATGTCAGTTTTACCCACCTGGAAAAAGTGATCATTAACACAAGTCATAGAGAATGGTTGCTTGGTGTCACATAAATAGTATGAGTTTTGTTTCCTGACGTCAATTTTAATTTCGCTAATCCTATATAATAGATAAATTTGGCCATAGGATTCAAAGTGATCATTTTATGGATTCTAGTAATATTCAATTTTTTTTTGGCTTTTTGTATGTGGATTTTAACTTTGTCTTTATATGGTATACCTTGGGCATAGGAGGACACAATGTGAGCGGAAAAAGTGAAACCTGTGTTTCATAAAGAACTACCCAGGTTCCACTGATATTTGAACTCAGATCAACTGGATTCAAAGTCCAGAGTGCTAACCATTACACCATGGAACCAGAGGGACAATGTACTTAGCTGGATCTTCTTGTGAAGAAAAGGGTGAAACGAGCATGTTAAATCATGAATGGATGTGAAAACAGGCTCTAATGCTGGAGTGCAAATCTACTACTAATACAAAATGGTAAATTAATATCTACTATCCTTTTATTTCACAAGTTTGCCTCGAGTTCCACGCTATCACAACAAGGAGAGTTTTAAATGTTGATAAAAACTGGCAAATAGAGTGTTGCATCTATTACTTGGGAAAAGGGTGAGAAAAAATAAATTGCAAAACTTATAATGTTAGAAAGCTGTTCATCCAGAAGTTGCTAAAGATTATTCATTGTGTAGTAAAAGCTTTCATCCGAGACATAATTCAAGTAGAGTTTGCAGAAATCAAAGCCCATGTCCCAGTCCATCAGCCACGATAGTGCTCTGCGGCCGCTGGACAAGAGCGGGAGAAGATCTTCTTACTTGATGGCACCTGCGGTGCTACTTTTGTTTAGCATCGGGACGCACGTTATGTCGCGCAGGGCAGGCTAATCAAAAGAAGATCCGAAGATGCTGTCAGTATGGTTCTACAAACCAAGTCCAAAGATCACAGACCACTGTCTTGGGAGAGAGACGAGGGAATATGAAAATTGATCTTCAATAATCTGTCAAAAGTTATGGGAACATGGACGTAGCCGGCAGGATTTGAACCTGCGCGGGGAGACCCCAATGGATTTCTAATCTAGCCTTAACCACTTGGCCACGACTACTCAGACATGAAATCCTTGTGAGTTTCCCACACCTTTTCTTAAAGCACCATGATCAAGATCAGTGATTATCCCCCTGGATGAACTCTTAGGAAAGCAAAGCAAAGTTCTAGTCTTCACTAACATGTAAAAATCTGATTTAAAGTCATCATCAATCAGAACCTTATGCAGTTCATGGCTTTTCCCTCTTCATAAGGCGGATTTGAACTGGGTCCACTACAAAAACATCCTGAAAAAAAACTCTGAAAATGCTCAAAGGTCTGAACATATTAATTTCCATTTAAAAAAGACTTGCTTTTCACTTGATCAGGCTTTTCAGCACCTTTTAACCGCATGAAGTTGCCAAAAACGCAAGCGGTTAACTGAAATGAGCACATCATTCTTCAGGTGTTTTTCACTTAGAAGAGTTCCAGACTTATAATGCAAGTCAAGGGGAAGGTAAGAAAGACCCCTGGAAGGCTCCTGAGTGACTTTTGGTGAGTTTTGTGAGCTACAAAAAGAAGCCACAAAAACGCACTCAAAAGATGCCCACAACAATTCTTAGAAAAACGCCACCAAAAATGTTTACAAACCGCATTAGGAAATGCTGAAAAACAAGAGAAAAGATGACTCAGGAAAATAAAATGCTGATGTTTCCTGAAGCCATTTTGGCTTGAAATCCATGTCAGTTTTACCCACCTGGAAAAAGTGATCATTAACACAAGTCATAGAGAATGGTGGCTTGGTGTCACATAAATAGTATGAGTTTTGTTTCCTGACGTCAATTTTAATTTCGCTAATCCTATATAATAGATAAATTTGGCCATAGGATTCAAAGTGATCATTTAATGGATTTTAGTAATATTCAATATTTTTTTTGGCTTTTGGTATGTGGATTTTAACTTTGTCTTTATATGTTAAACCTTCTGCATAGGAGGACACAGTGTGAGCGAAAAAAGAGAAACCTGTGTTTCATGAAGAATTACCCAGGTTCCACTGAGATTTGAACTCAGATCACTGGATTCAAAGTCCAGAGTGCTAACCATTACACCATGGAATCAGAGGGACAATGTACTTAGCTGGATCTTCTTCTGAAGAAAAGGGTGAAACGAGCATGTTAAATCATGAATGGATGTGAAAACAGGCTCTAATGCTGCAGTGCAAATCTACTACTAATACAAAATGGTAAATTAATATCTACTATCCTTTTATTTCACAAGTTTGCCTCGAGTTCCACGCTATCACAACAAGGAGAGTTTTAAATGTTGATAAAAACTGGCAAATAGAGTGTTGCATCTATTACATGGGAAAAGGGTGAGAAAAAATAAATTGCAAAACTTATAATGTTAGAAAGCTGTTCATCCAGAAGTTGCTAAAGATTATTCATTGTGTAGTAAAAGCTTTCATCCGAGACATAATTCAAGTAGAGTTTGCAGAAATCAAAGCCCATGTCCCAGTCCATCAGCCACGATAGTGCTCTGCGGCCGCTGGACAAGAGCGGGAGAAGATCTTCTTACTTGATGGCACCCGCGGTGCTACTTTTGTTTAGAATCGGGACGCACGTTATGTCGCGCAGGGCAGGCTAATCAAAAGAAGATCCGAAGATGCTGTCAGTATGGTTCTACAAACCAAGTCCAAAGATCACAGACC
>NW_027362773.1:48869626-48879626 GCF_046119375.1 Phyllobates terribilis
AATCTCCTTGAATATTATCCATGCATTTATACCCGCAAAGTCTAAGGCATTTTCAAATGCATGAACAGGCCATCTCCTTGTGCATGTTCGTGTGGTATATTTTCGTGCCATCTGATCCACTACATCTACTCCATATTTTGTTTCATTGTAAAACTTTACCGTTTCTGGAGTTTTTTTAGCGGAATCAGACGCAACAACAACATCTGGATGGACGGAACTCAAAATGACAACATTTTTGTTGGGCTTTCCTTGATATACTGTAAGTGTAAAATTGTCTTCATTTCTAAACACTTTAGTGTTGTACAATTCCTCTTTCATGGATTTTATTTCTTTAGGCACTTCTCGCCTTATCTTGTTCAGTGTTCCCACGATGGTTGTTCCTTTGCTTTTTAGCTGTTTAGCTAATTTTACTGAAGTAAAATAATTATCGGTTGTAACATTGCGACCTTTTTTCAAAAACGGGTCCAATAACTTCATTACCACATAGTCAGCTAAACGGTCCTCAGCACGGCGTGTGTCATCTTTGCCTAGATAAGGGAAGCCATTTGCCAGATATTTGCTCCTCTTATCAACAGCTAGCCAATATTTGTGGCCATATTTATCTGGTTTGGAAGGCATGTACTGCGTGAATGGACACCTAGTTTTGCTTGGGAAAAGTTGCTCATCCACCATTATGTATGGGCCAGGTTTGTAACACGCAATACAATTTTCAATAAACCTGTCCCACACAGTAGAAAATAGAGCAAACTTGTCTGTTTGCAGTCTCTCCGATCGAGTAGATTTCTCATCAAATCTGAGAAACCTCATAATTTCAACAAAGCGGTCCCTAGACATTGTCGCTTTGCAAAACGGTATTCCCCAGTCATTACACCAAATACTGCTAATCGAGTGACGGTTCGTGCCAGATATTCCACGAGCATAGAATATCGCAATGAATGCATCTAGCTCCTCATCAGATAGAGTTTGTTCAGCATTACACAGTAAAACAAGCAGGTAAAACACAAGGAAAATGTGAAAAGTTGACATGTAAATTGAACTACATCTATATGAACATCAGGGTAAATAAGACAGAGTGAAAAAATTATGCACAAAACTTTATAGCAACATTTAGTGACAAAAGGACCTCAAAATATAGTAGGGAGTCAAAATGACTCCCTTCAGTAGTTCTTGGTAAATTTTGAAAAAAACGCGCAAATTTTTCACCAAAATTATTTATTCTCACAAAATCTTTTTTCACATCATATTTGAGGAAAAGTCACCGAGTTTCAAGCCGGAATTCTGAAAAATGTAGTCACAGAAGAGAAATAAAAAACGAAAGGAGTCAAAATGACTCCATCAGTAGTTCTAGTGTTAACCGCATCAAGTTGCCAAAAACGCAAGCGGTTAACTGAAATGAGCACATCATTCTTCAGGTGTTTTTCACTTAGAAGAGTTCCAGACTTATAATGCAAGTCAAGGGGAAGGTAAGAAAGACCCCTGGAAGGCTCCTGAGTGACTTTTGGTGAGTTTTGTGAGCTACAAAAAGAAGCCACAAAAACGCACTCAAAAGATGCCCACAACAATTCTTAGAAAAACGCCACCAAAAATGTTTACAAACCGCATTAGGAAATGCTGAAAAACAAGAGAAAAGATGACTCAGGAAAATAAAATGCTGATGTTTCCTGAAGCCATTTTGGCTTGAAATCCATGTCAGTTTTACCCACCTGGAAAAAGTGATCATTAACACAAGTCATAGAGAATGGTTGCTTGGTGTCACATAAATAGTATGAGTTTTGTTTCCTGACGTCAATTTTAATTTCGCTAATCCTATATAATAGATAAATTTGGCCATAGGATTCAAAGTGATCATTTAATGGATTCTAGTAATATTCAATTTTTTTTTTGGCTTTTGGTATGTGGATTTTAACTTTGTCTTTATATGTTAAACCTTCTGCATAGGAGGACACAGTGTGAGCGAAAAAAGAGAAACCTGTGTTTCATGAAGAATTACCCAGGTTCCACTGAGATTTGAACTCAGATAACTGGATTCAAAGTCCAGAGTGCTAACCATTACACCATGGAATCAGAGGGACAATGTACTTAGCAGGATCTTCTTCTGAAGAAAAGGGTGAAACGAGCATGTTAAATCATGAATGGATGTGAAAACAGGCTCTAATGCTGCAGTGCAAATCTACTACTAATAGAAAATGGTAAATTAATATCTACTATCCTTTTATTTCACAAGTTTGCCTCGAGTTCCACGCTATCACAACAAGGAGAGTTTTAAATGTTGATAAAAACTGGCAAATAGAGTGTTGCATCTATTACTTGTGAAAAGGGTGAGAAAAAATAAATTGCAAAACTTATAATGTTAGAAAGCTGTTCATCCAGAAGTTGCTAAAGATTATTCATTGTGTAGTAAAAGCTTTCATCCGAGACATAATTCAAGTAGAGTTTGCAGAAATCAAAGCCCATGTCCCAGTCCATCAGCCACGATAGTGCTCTGCGGCCGCTGGACAAGAGTGGGAGAAGATCTTCTTACTTGATGGCACCCGCGGTGCTACTTTTGTTTAGCATCGGGACGCACGTTATGTCGCGCAGGGCAGGCTAATCAAAAGAAGATCCGAAGATGCTATCAGTATGGTTCTACAAAACAAGTCCAAAGATCACAGACCACTGTCGTGGGAGAGAGACGAGGGAATATGAAAATTGATCTTCAATAATCTGTCAAAAGTTATGGGAACATAGACGTAGCCGGCAGGATTTGAACCTGCGCGGGGAGACCCCAATGGATTTATAGTCCATCGCCTTAACCACTCGGCCACGACTACTCAGACATGAAATCCTTGTGAGTTTCCCACACCTTTTCTTAAAGCACCATGATCAAGATCAGTGATTATCCCCCTGGATGAACTCTTAGGAAAGCAAAGCAAAGTTCTAGTCCTCACTAACATGTAAAAATCTGATTTAAAGTCATCATCAATCAGAACCTTATGCAGTTCATGGCTTTTCCCTCTTCATAAGGCGGATTTGAACTGGGTCCACTACAAAAACATCCTGAAAAAAAACTCTGAAAATGCTCAAAGGTCTGAACATATTAATTTCCATTTAAAAAAGACTTGCTTTTCACTTGATCAGGCTTTTCAGCACCTTTTAACACTAGGACTACTGGACTCGTGACCCCGCCTAGAACTACTGAAAGGAGTCATTTTGACTCCTTGCTTGTTTTCGTTTATTTTTAGAGTTTCATTTGTGGTTATTTATTAATAATTATATTTTTTGTAATGTATTATTATTGTGAGATCCAACAGTAATGCTTTTGATTGTTTTTTTTCTGCTTTTCTTATTTTTCTACAGAAAATAACAATAATTATAATAGACGTTTTTCAAACATTTTTTTTTATTCAAGTGCACACATATAAACAACAACTGAAGAACAAAAAGCAGAGAAAATGTAGGTGGAGGAGCATAAAAATGAAAATATGGCGCAGAATTCACCTTCTAAACATTTGGTGTTTCGCATTTTAGGCATTGCATTTGATTTATGGCAGTACATTGCCCACACAAAGACTTACCACAAGTCTTACAATTTCCAACAGATCTATTTTTCTTGCACTTTTCTTTGATCTGGCAAAATTTTGTTTGAACCATCACTTCTGAGCATGTAGAAACTTGGGGCGTGGATCCCTTTTCCCTATCTGTAACATAAGGACCACTCAACTCTCTCACAAGCGTTTGCAAAAATGCCTTGCGTGACATTTTTTGGTGGGTAATCTCCTTGAATATTATCCATGCATTTATACCCGCAAAGTCTAAGGCATTTTCAAATGCATGAACAGGCCATCTCCTTGTGCATGTTCGTGTGGTATATTTTCGTGCCATCTGATCCACTACATCTACTCCATATTTTGTTTCATTGTAAAACTTTACCGTTTCTGGAGTTTTTTTAGCGGAATCAGACGCAACAACAACATCTGGATGGACGGAACTCAAAATGACAACATTTTTGTTGGGCTTTCCTTGATATACTGTAAGTGTAAAATTGTCTTCATTTCTAAACACTTTAGTGTTGTACAATTCCTCTTTCATGGATTTTATTTCTTTAGTCACTTCTCGCCTTATCTTGTTCAGTGTTCCCACGATGGTTGTTCCTTTGCTTTTTAGCTGTTTAGCGAATTTTACTGAAGTAAAATAATTATCGGTTGTAACATTGCGACCTTTTTTCAAAAACGGGTCCAATAACTTCATTACCACATAGTCAGCTAAACGGTCCTCAGCACGGCGTGTGTCATCTTTGCCTAGATAAGGGAAGCCATTTGCCAGATATTTGCTCCTCTTATCAACAGCTAGCCAATATTTGTGGCCATATTTATCTGGTTTGGAAGGCATGTACTGCGTGAATGGACACCTAGTTTTGCTTGGGAAAAGTTGCTCATCCACCATTATGTATGGGCCAGGTTTGTAACACGCAATACAATTTTCAATAAACCTGTCCCACACAGTAGAAAATAGAGCAAACTTGTCTGTTTGCAGTCTCTCCGATCGAGTAGATTTCTCATCAAATCTGAGAAACCTCATAATTTCAACAAAGCGGTCCCTAGACATTGTCGCTTTGCAAAACGGTATTCCCCAGTCATTACACCAAATACTGCTAATCGAGTGACGGTTCGTGCCAGATATTCCACGAGCATAGAATATCGCAATGAATGCATCTAGCTCCTCATCAGATAGAGTTTGTTCAGCATTACACAGTAAAACAAGCAGGTAAAACACAAGGAAAATGTGAAAAGTTGACATGTAAATTGAACTACATCTATATGAACATCAGGGTAAATAAGACAGAGTGAAAAAATTATGCACAAAACTTTATAGCAACATTTAGTGACAAAAGGACCTCAAAATATAGTAGGGAGTCAAAATGACTCCCTTCAGTAGTTCTTGGTAAATTTTGAAAAAAACGCGCAAATTTTTCACCAAAATTATTTATTCTCACAAAATCTTTTTTCACATCATATTTGAGGAAAAGTCACCGAGTTTCAAGCCGGAATTCTGAAAAATGTAGTCACAGAAGAGAAATAAAAAACGAAAGGAGTCAAAATGACTCCATCAGTAGTTCTAGTGTTAACCGCATCAAGTTGCCAAAAACGCAAGCGGTTAACTGAAATGAGCACATCATTCTTCAGGTGTTTTTCACTTAGAAGAGTTCCAGACTTATAATGCAAGTCAAGGGGAAGGTAAGAAAGACCCCTGGAAGGCTCCTGAGTGACTTTTGGTGAGTTTTGTGAGCTACAAAAAGAAGCCACAAAAACGCACTCAAAAGATGCCCACAACAATTCTTAGAAAAACGCCACCAAAAATGTTTACAAACCGCATTAGGAAATGCTGAAAAACAAGAGAAAAGATGACTCAGGAAAATAAAATGCTGATGTTTCCTGAAGCCATTTTGGCTTGAAATCCATGTCAGTTTTACCCACCTGGAAAAAGTGATCATTAACACAAGTCATAGAGAATGGTTGCTTGGTGTCACATAAATAGTATGAGTTTTGTTTCCTGACGTCAATTTTAATTTCGCTAATCCTATATAATAGATAAATTTGGCCATAGGATTCAAAGTGATCATTTAATGGATTCTAGTAATATTCAATTTTTTTTTTGGCTTTTGGTATGTGGATTTTAACTTTGTCTTTATATGTTAAACCTTCTGCATAGGAGGACACAGTGTGAGCGAAAAAAGAGAAACCTGTGTTTCATGAAGAATTACCCAGGTTCCACTGAGATTTGAACTCAGATAACTGGATTCAAAGTCCAGAGTGCTAACCATTACACCATGGAATCAGAGGGACAATGTACTTAGCTGGATCTTCTTCTGAAGAAAAGGGTGAAACGAGCATGTTAAATCATGAATGGATGTGAAAACAGGCTCTAATGCTGCAGTGCAAATCTACTACTAATAGAAAATGGTAAATTAATATCTACTATCCTTTTATTTCACAAGTTTGCCTCGAGTTCCACGCTATCACAACAAGGAGAGTTTTAAATGTTGATAAAAACTGGCAAATAGAGTGTTGCATCTATTACTTGTGAAAAGGGTGAGAAAAAATAAATTGCAAAACTTATAATGTTAGAAAGCTGTTCATCCAGAAGTTGCTAAAGATTATTCATTGTGTAGTAAAAGCTTTCATCCGAGACATAATTCAAGTAGAGTTTGCAGAAATCAAAGCCCATGTCCCAGTCCATCAGCCACGATAGTGCTCTGCGGCCGCTGGACAAGAGCGGGAGAAGATCTTCTTACTTGATGGCACCCGCGGTGCTACTTTTGTTTAGCATCGGGACGCACGTTATGTCGCGCAGGGCAGGCTAATCAAAAGAAGATCCGAAGATGCTGTCAGTATGGTTCTACAAACCAAGTCCAAAGATCACAGACCACTGTCTTGGGAGAGAGACGAGGGAATATGAAAATTGATCTTCAATAATCTGTCAAAAGTTATGGGAACATGGACGTAGCCGGCAGGATTTGAACCTGCGCGGGGAGACCCCAATGGATTTCTAGTCCATTGCCTTAACCACTCGGCCACAACTACTCAGACATGAAATCCTTGTGAGTTTCCCACACCTTTTCTTAAAGCACCATGATCAAGATCAGTGATTATCCCCCTGGATGAACTCTTAGGAAAGCAAAGCAAAGTTCTAGTCCTCACTAACATGTAAAAATCTGATTTAAAGTCATCATCAATCAGAACCTTATGCAGTTCATGGCTTTTCCCTCTTCATAAGGCGGATTTGAACTGGGTCCACTACAAAAACATCCTGAAAAAAAACTCTGAAAATGCTCAAAGGTCTGAACATATTAATTTCCATTTAAAAAAGACTTGCTTTTCACTTGATCAGGCTTTTCAGCACCTTTTAACCGCATCAAGTTGCCAAAAACGCAAGCGGTTAACTGAAATGAGCACATCATTCTTCAGGTGTTTTTCACTTAGAAGAGTTCCAGACTTATAATGCAAGTCAAGGGGAAGGTAAGAAAGACCCCTGGAAGGCTCCTGAGTGACTTTTGGTGAGTTTTGTGAGCTACAAAAAGAAGCCACAAAAACGAACTCAAAAGATGCCCACAACAATTCTTAGAAAAACGCCACCAAGAATGTTTACAAACCGCATTAGGAAATGCTGAAAAACAAGAGAAAAGATGACTCAGGAAAATAAAATGCTGATGTTTCCTGAAGCCATTTTGGCTTGAAATCCATGTCAGTTTTACCCACCTGGAAAAAGTGATCATTAACACAAGTCATAGAGAATGGTTGCTTGGTGTCACATAAATAGTATGAGTTTTGTTTCCTGACGTCAATTTTAATTTCGCTAATCCTATATAATAGATAAATTTGGCCATAGGATTCAAAGTGATCATTTAATGGATTCTAGTAATATTCAATTTTTTTTTTGGCTTTTGGTATGTGGATTTTAACTTTGTCTATATATGTTAAACCTTCTGCATAGGAGGACACAGTGTGAGCGAAAAAAGAGAAACCTGTGTTTCATGAAGAATTACCCAGGTTCCACTGAGATTTGAACTCAGATCACTGGATTCAAAGTCCAGAGTGCTAACCATTACACCATGGAATCAGAGGGACAATGTACTTAGCTGGATCTTCTTCTGAAGAAAAGGGTGAAACGAGCATGTTAAATCATGAATGGATGTGAAAACAGGCTCTAATGCTGCAGTGCAAATCTACTACTAATACAAAATGGTAAATTAATATCTACTATCCTTTTATTTCACAAGTTTGCCTCGAGTTCCACGCTATCACAACAAGGAGAGTTTTAAATGTTGATAAAAACTGGCAAATAGAGTGTTGCATCTATTACATGGGAAAAGGGTGAGAAAAAATAAATTGCAAAACTTATAATGTTAGAAAGCTGTTCATCCAGAAGTTGCTAAAGATTATTCATTGTGTAGTAAAAGCTTTCATCCGAGACATAATTCAAGTAGAGTTTGCAGAAATCAAAGCCCATGTCCCAGTCCATCAGCCACGATAGTGCTCTGTGACCGCTGGACAAGAGCGGGAGAAGATCTTCTTACTTGATGGCACCCGCGGTGCTACTTTTGTTTAGAATCGGGACGCACGTTATGTCGCGCAGGGCAGGCTAATCAAAAGAAGATCCGAAGATGCTGTCAGTATGGTTCTACAAACCAAATCCAAAGATCACAGACCACTGTCTTGGGAGAGAGACGAAGGAATATGAAAATTGATCTTCAATAATCTGTCAAAAGTTATGGGAACATGGACGTAGCCGACATGATTTGAATCTGCGCGGGGAGACCCCAATGGATTTCTAATCCATCGCTTTAACCACTCGGCCACGACTACTCAGACATGAAATCCTTGTGAGTTTCCCACACCTTTTCTTAAAGCACCATGATCAAGATCAGTGATTATCCCCCTGGATGAACTCTTAGAAAAGCAAAGCAAAATTCTAGTCCTCACTAACATGTAAAAATATGATTTAAAGTCATCATCAATCAGAACCTTATGCAGTTCATGGCTTTTCCCTCTTCATAAGGCGGATTTGAACTGGGTCCACTACAAAAACATCCTGAAAAAAAACTCTGAAAATGCTCAAAGGTCTGAACATATTAATTTCCATGTAAAAAAGACTTGCTTTTCACTTGATCAGGCTTTTCAGCACCTTTTAACCGCATCAAGTTGCCAAAAACGCAAGCGGTTAACTGAAATGAGCACATCATTCTTCAGGTGTTTTTCACTTAGAAGAGTTCCAGACTTATAATGCAAGTCAAGGGGAAGGTAAGAAAGACCCCTGGAAGGCTCCTGAGTGACTTTTGGTGAGTTTTGTGAGCTACAAAAAGAAGCCACAAAAATGCACTCAAAAGATGCCCACAACAATTCTTAGAAAAACGCCACCAAAAGTGTTTACAAACCGCATTAGGAAATGCTAAAAAACAAGAGAAAAGATGACTCAGGAAAATAAAATGCTGATGTTTCCTGAAGCTATTTTGGCTTGAAATC
Source organism: Phyllobates terribilis (assembly GCF_046119375.1). Lineage (NCBI taxonomy): Eukaryota > Metazoa > Chordata > Amphibia > Anura > Dendrobatidae > Phyllobates > Phyllobates terribilis. Next base: position 48,878,626 of record NW_027362773.1, read on the forward strand.
CATGTCAGTTTTACCCACCTGGAAAAAGTGATCATTAACACAAGTCATAGAGAATGGTTGCTTGGTGTCACATAAATAGTATGAGTTTTGTTTCCTGACGTCAATTTTAATTTCGCTAATCCTATATAATAGATAAATTTGGCCATAGGATTCAAAGTGATCATTTTATGGATTCTAGTAATATTCAATTTTTTTTCGGCTTTTTGTATGTGGATTTTAACTTTGTCTTTATATGGTAAAACTTGGGCATAGGAGGACACAATGTGAGCGGAAAAAGTGAAACCTGCGTTTCATAAAGAACTACCCAGGTTCCACTGAGATTTGAACTCAGATCACTGGATTCAAAGTCCAGAGTGCTAACCATTACACCATGGAACCAGAGGGACAATGTACTTAGCTGGATCTTCTTCTGAAGAAAAGGGTGAAACGAGCATGTGAAAACAGGCTCTAATGCTGCAGTGCAAATCTACTACTAATACAAAATGGTAAATTAATATCTACTATCCTTTTATTTCACAAGTTTGCCTCGAGTTCCACGCTATCACAACAAGGAGAGTTTTAAATGTTGATAAAAACTGGCAAATAGAGTGTTGCATCTATTACATGGGAAAAGGGTGAGAAAAAATAAATTGCAAAACTTATAATGTTAGAAAGCTGTTCATCCAGAAGTTGCTAAAGATTATTCATTGTGTAGTAAAAGCTTTCATCCGAGACATAATTCAAGTAGAGTTTGCAGAAATCAAAGCCCATGTCCCAGTCCATCAGCCACGATAGTGCTCTGCGGCCGCTGGACAAGAGCGGGAGAAGATCTTCTTACTTGATGGCACCCGCGGTGCTACTTTTGTTTAGAATCGGGACGCACGTTATGTCGCGCAGGGCAGGCTAATCAAAAGAAGATCCGAAGATGCTGTCAGTATGGTTCTACAAACCAAGTCCAAAGATCACAGACCACTGTCTTGGGAGAGAGACGAAGGAATATGAAAATTGATCTTCAATAATCT
>NW_027362773.1:48947126-48949626 GCF_046119375.1 Phyllobates terribilis
GGCTAATCAAAAGAAGATCCGAAGATGCTGTCAGTATGGTTCTACAAACCAAGTCCAAAGATCACAGACCACTGTCTTGGGAGAGAGACGAGGGAATATGAAAATTGATCTTCAATAATCTGTCAAAAGTTATGGGAACATGGACGTAGCCGGCAGGATTTGAACCTGCGCGGGGAGACCCCAATGGATTTCTAATCCATCGCCTTAACCACTCGGCCACGACTACTCAGACATGAAATCCTTGTGAGTTTCCCACACCTTTTCTTAAAGCACCATGATCAAGATCAGTGATTATCCCCCTGGATGAACTCTTAGAAAAGCAAAGCAAAATTCTAGTCCTCACTAACATGTAAAAATCTGATTTAAAGTCATCATCAATCAGAACCTTATGCAGTTCATGGCTTTTCCCTCTTCATAAGGCGGATTTGAACTGGGTCCACTACAAAAACATCCTGAAAAAAAACTCTGAAAATGCTCAAAGGTATGAACATATTAATTTCCATGTAAAAAAGACTTGCTTTTCACTTGATCAGGCTTTTCAGCACCTTTTAACCGCATCAAGTTGCCAAAAACGCAAGCGGTTAACTGAAATGAGCACATCATTCTTCAGGTGTTTTTCACTTAGAAGAGTTCCAGACTTATAATGCAAGTCAAGGGGAAGGTAAGAAAGACCCCTGGAAGGCTCCTGAGTGACTTTTGGTGAGTTTTGTGAGCTACAAAAGAAGCCACAAAAATGCACTCAAAAGATGCCCACAACAATTCTTAGAAAAACGCCACCAAAAGTGTTTACAAACCGCATTAGGAAATGCTGAAAAACAAGAGAAAAGATGACTCAGGAAAATAAAATGCTGATGTTTCCTGAAGCCATTTTGGCTTGAAATCCATGTCAGTTTTACCCACCTGGAAAAAGTGATCATTAACACAAGTCATAGAGAATGGTTGCTTGGTGTCACATAAATAGTATGAGTTTTGTTTCCTGACGTCAATTTTAATTTCGCTAATCCTATATAATAGATAAATTTGGCCATAAGATTCAAAGTGATCATTTTATGGATTCTAGTAATATTCAATTTTTTTTCGGCTTTTTGTATGTGGATTTTAACTTTGTCTTTATATGGTAAAACTTGGGCATAGGAGGACACAATGTGAGCGGAAAAAGTGAAACCTGCGTTTCATAAAGAACTACCCAGGTTCCACTGAGATTTGAACTCAGATCACTGGATTCAAAGTCCAGAGTGCTAACCATTACACCATGGAACCAGAGGGACAATGTACTTAGCTGGATCTTCTTCTGAAGAAAAGGGTGAAACGAGCATGTTAAATCATGAATGGATGTGAAAACAGGCTCTAATGCTGCAGTGCAAATCTACTACTAATACAAAATGGTAAATTAATATCTACTATCCTTTTATTTCACAAGTTTGCCTCGAGTTCCACGCTATCACAACAAGGAGAGTTTTAAATGTTGATAAAAACTGGCAAATAGAGTGAAAAGGGTGAGAAAAAATAAATTGCAAAACTTATAATGTTAGAAAGCTGTTCATCCAGAAGTTGCTAAAGATTATTCATTGTGTAGTAAAAGCTTTCATCCGAGACATAATTCAAGTAGAGTTTGCAGAAATCAAAGCCCATGTCCCAGTCCATCAGCCACGATAGTGCTCTGCGGCCGCTGGACAAGAGCGGGAGAAGATCTTCTTACTTGATGGCACCTGCGGTGCTACTTTTGTTTAGAATCGGGACGCACGTTATGTCGCGCAGGGCAGGCTAATCAAAAGAAGATCCGAAGATGCTGTCAGTATGGTTCTACAAACCAAGTCCAAAGATCACAGACCACTGTCTTGGGAGAGAGACGAGGGAATATGAAAATTGATCTTCAATAATCTGTCAAACGTTATGGGAACATGGACGTAGCCGGCAGGATTTGAACCTGCGCGGGCAGACCCCAATGGATTTTTAGTCCATCGCCTTAACCACTCGGCCACGACCACTCAGACATGAAATCCTTGTGAGTTTCCCACACCTTTTCTTAAAGCACCATGATCAAGATCAGTGATTATCCCCCTGGATGAACTCTTAGGAAAGCAAAGCAAAGTTCTAGTCCTCACTAACATGTAAAAATCTGATTTAAAGTCATCATCAATCAGAACCTTATGCAGTTCATGGCTTTTCCCTCTTCATAAGGCGGATTTGAACTGGGTCCACTACAAAAACATCCTGAAAAAAAACTCTGAAAATGCTCAAAGGTCTGAACATATTAATTTCCATTTAAAAAAGACTTGCTTTTCACTTGATCAGGCTTTTCAGCACCTTTTAACCGCATCAAGTTGCCAAAAACGCAAGCGGTTAACTGAAATGAGCACATCATTCTTCAGGTGTTTTTCACTTAGAAGAGTTCCAGACTTATAATGCAAGTCAAGGGGAAGGTAAGAAAGAGCCCTGGAAGGCTCCTGAGTGACTTTTGGTGAGTTTTGTGAGCTACAAAAAGAAGCCACAAAAACGC
>NW_027362773.1:48984626-48994626 GCF_046119375.1 Phyllobates terribilis
GTGAGTTTCCCACACCTTTTCTTAAAGCACCATGATCAAGATCAGTGATTATCCCCCTGGATGAACTCTTAGGAAAGCAAAGCAAAGTTCTAGTCCTCACTAACATGTAAAAATCTGATTTAAAGTCATCATCAATCAGAACCTTGTGCAGTTCATGGCTTTTCCCTCTTCATAAGGCGGATTTGAACTGGGTCCACTACAAAAACATCCTGAAAAAAAACTCTGAAAATGCTCAAAGGTCTGAACATATTAATTTCCATTTAAAAAAGACTTGCTTTTCACTTGATCAGGCTTTTCAGCACCTTTTAACCGCATCAAGTTGCCAAAAACGCAAGCGGTTAACTGAAATGAGCACATCATTCTTCAGGTGTTTTTCACTTAGAAGAGTTCCAGACTTATAATGCAAGTCAAGGGGAAGGTAAGAAAGACCCCTGGAAGGCTCCTGAGTGACTTTTGGTGAGTTTTGTGAGCTACAAAAAGAAGCCACAAAAACGCACTCAAAAGATGCCCACAACAATTCTTAGAAAAACGCCACCAAAAGTGTTTACAAACCGCATTAGGAAATGCTGAAAAACAAGAGAAAAGATGACTCAGGAAAATAAAATGCTGATGTTTCCTGAAGCCATTTTGGCTTGAAATCCATGTCAGTTTTACCCACCTGGAAAAAGTGATCATTAACACAAGTCATAGAGAATGGTTGCTTGGTGTCACATAAATAGTATGAGTTTTGTTTCCTGACGTCAATTTTAATTTCGCTAATCCTATATAATAGATAAATTTGGCCATAGGATTCAAAGTGATCATTTTATGGATTCTAGTAATTTTCAATTTTTTTTCGGCTTTTTGTATGTGGATTTTAACTTTGTCTTTATATGGTAAAACTTGGGCATAGGAGGACACAATGTGAGCGGAAAAAGTGAAACCTGCGTTTCATAAAGAACTACCCAGGTTCCACTGAGATTTGAACTCAGATCACTGGATTCAAAGTCCAGAGTGCTAACCATTACACCATGGAACCAGAGGGACAATGTACTTAGCTGGATCTTCTTCTGAAGAAAAGGGTGAAACGAGCATGTTAAATCATGAATGGATGTGAAAACAGGCTCTAATGCTGCAGTGCAAATCTACTACTAATACAAAATGGTAAATTAATATCTACTATCCTTTTATTTCACAAGTTTGCCTCGAGTTCCACGCTATCACAACAAGGAGAGTTTTAAATGTTGATAAAAACTGGCAAATAGAGTGTTGCATCTATTACTTGTGAAAAGGGTGAGAAAAAATAAATTGCAAAACTTATAATGTTAGAAAGCTGTTCATCCAGAAGTTGCTAAAGATTATTCATTGTGTAGTAAAAGCTTTCATCCGAGACATAATTCAAGTAGAGTTTGCAGAAATCAAAGCCCATGTCCCAGTCCATCAGCCACGATAGTGCTCTGCGGCCGCTGGACAAGAGCGGGAGAAGATCTTCTTACTTGATGGCACCCGCGGTGCTACTTTTGTTTAGCATCGGGACACACGTTATATCGCGCAGGGCAGGCTAATCAAAAGAAGATCCGAAGATGCTGTCAGTATGGTTCTACAAACCAAGTCCAAAGATCACAGACCACTGTCTTGGGAGAGAGACGAGGGAATATGAAAATTGATCTTCAATAATCTGTCAAAAGTTATGGGAACATGGACATAGCCGGCAGGATTTGAACCTGCGCGGGGAGACCCCAATGGATTTCTAGTCCATCGCTTTAACCACTCGGCCACGACTACTCAGACATGAAATCCTTGTGAGTTTCCCACACCTTTTCTTAAAGCACCATGATCAAGATCAGTGATTATCCCCCTGGATGAACTCTTAGGAAAGCAAAGCAAAGTTCTAGTCCTCACTAACATGTAAAAATCTGATTTAAAGTCATCATCAATCAGAACCTTATGCAGTTCATGGCTTTTCCCTCTTCATAAGGCGGATTTGAACTGGGTCCACTACAAAAACATCCTGAAAAAAAACTCTGAAAATGCTCAAAGGTCTGAACATATTAATTTCCATTTAAAAAAGACTTGCTTTTCACTTGATCAGGCTTTTCAGCACCTTTTAACCGCATCAAGTTGCCAAAAACGCAAGCGGTTAACTGAAATGAGCACATCATTCTTCAGGTGTTTTTCACTTAGAAGAGTTCCAGACTTATAATGCAAGTCAAGGGGAAGGTAAGAAAGACCCCTGGAAGGCTCCTGAGTGACTTTTGGTGAGTTTTGTGAGCTACAAAAAGAAGCCACAAAAACGCACTCAAAAGATGCCCACAACAATTCTTAGAAAAACGCCACCAAAAGTGTTTACAAACCGCATTAGGAAATGCTGAAAAACAAGAGAAAAGATGACTCAGGAAAATAAAATGCTGATGTTTCCTGAAGCCATTTTGGCTTGAAATCCATGTCAGTTTTACCCACCTGGAAAAAGTGATCATTAACACAAGTCATAGAGAATGGTTGCTTGGTGTCACATAAATAGTATGAGTTTTGTTTCCTGACGTCAATTTTAATTTCGCTAATCCTATATAATAGATAAATTTGGCCATAGGATTCAAAGTGATCATTTTATGGATTCTAGTAATTTTCAATTTTTTTTTGGCTTTTTGTATGTGGATTTTAACTTTGTCTTTATATGGTAAAACTTGGGCATAGGAGGACACAATGTGAGCGGAAAAAGTGAAACCTGCATTTCATAAAGAACTACCCAGGTTCCACTGAGATTTGAACTCAGATCACTGGATTCAAAGTCCAGAGTGCTAACCATTACACCATGGAACCAGAGGGACAATGTACTTAGCTGGATCTTCTTCTGAAGAAAAGGGTGAAACGAGCATGTTAAATCATGAATGGATGTGAAAACAGGCTCTAATGCTGCAGTGCAAATCTACTACTAATACAAAATGGTAAATTAATATCTACTATCCTTTTATTTCACAAGTTTGCCTCGAGTTCCACGCTATCACAACAAGGAGAGTTTTAAATGTTGATAAAAACTGGCAAATAGAGTGTTGCATCTATTACTTGTGAAAAGGGTGAGAAAAAATAAATTGCAAAACTTATAATGTTAGAAAGCTGTTCATCCAGAAGTTGCTAAAGATTATTCATTGTGTAGTAAAAGCTTTCATCCGAGACATAATTCAAGTAGAGTTTGCAGAAATCAAAGCCCATGTCCCAGTCCATCAGCCACGATAGTGCTCTGCGGCCGCTGGACAAGAGCGGGAGAAGATCTTCTTACTTGATGGCACCCGCGGTGCTACTTTTGTTTAGCATCGGGACGCACGTTATATCGCGCAGGGCAGGCTAATCAAAAGAAGATCCGAAGATGCTGTCAGTATGGTTCTACAAACCAAGTCCAAAGATCACAGACCACTGTCTTGGGAGAGAGACGAGGGAATATGAAAATTGATCTTCAATAATCTGTCAAAAGTTATGGGAACATGGACATAGCCGGCAGGATTTGAACCTGCGCGGGGAGACCCCAATGGATTTCTAGTCCATCGCCTTAACCCCTCGGCCACGACTACTCAGACATGAAATCCTTGTGAGTTTCCCACACCTTTTCTTAAAGCACCATGATCAAGATCAGTGATTATCCCCCTGGATGAACTCTTAGGAAAGCAAAGCAAAGTTCTAGTCCTCACTAACATGTAAAAATCTGATTTAAAGTCATCATCAATCAGAACCTTGTGCAGTTCATGGCTTTTCCCTCTTCATAAGGCGGATTTGAACTGGGTCCACTACAAAAACATCCTGAAAAAAAACTCTGAAAATGCTCAAAGGTCTGAACATATTAATTTCCATTTAAAAAAGACTTGCTTTTCACTTGATCAGGCTTTTCAGCACCTTTTAACCGCATCAAGTTGCCAAAAACGCAAGCGGTTAACTGAAATGAGCACATCATTCTTCAGGTGTTTTTCACTTAGAAGAGTTCCAGACTTATAATGCAAGTCAAGGGGAAGGTAAGAAAGACCCCTGGAAGGCTCCTGAGTGACTTTTGGTGAGTTTTGTGAGCTACAAAAAGAAGCCACAAAAACGCACTCAAAAGATGCCCACAACAATTCTTAGAAAAACGCCACCAAAAGTGTTTACAAACCGCATTAGGAAATGCTGAAAAACAAGAGAAAAGATGACTCAGGAAAATAAAATGCTGATGTTTCCTGAAGCCATTTTGGCTTGAAATCCATGTCAGTTTTACCCACCTGGAAAAAGTGATCATTAACACAAGTCATAGAGAATGGTTGCTTGGTGTCACATAAATAGTATGAGTTTTGTTTCCTGACGTCAATTTTAATTTCGCTAATCCTATATAATAGATAAATTTGGCCATAGGATTCAAAGTGATCATTTTATGGATTCTAGTAATTTTCAATTTTTTTTCGGCTTTTTGTATGTGGATTTTAACTTTGTCTTTATATGGTAAAACTTGGGCATAGGAGGACACAATGTGAGCGGAAAAAGTGAAACCTGCGTTTCATAAAGAACTACCCAGGTTCCACTGAGATTTGAACTCAGATCACTGGATTCAAAGTCCAGAGTGCTAACCATTACACCATGGAACCAGAGGGACAATGTACTTAGCTGGATCTTCTTCTGAAGAAAAGGGTGAAACGAGCATGTTAAATCATGAATGGATGTGAAAACAGGCTCTAATGCTGCAGTGCAAATCTACTACTAATACAAAATGGTAAATTAATATCTACTATCCTTTTATTTCACAAGTTTGCCTCGAGTTCCACGCTATCACAACAAGGAGAGTTTTAAATGTTGATAAAAACTGGCAAATAGAGTGTTGCATCTATTACTTGTGAAAAGGGTGAGAAAAAATAAATTGCAAAACTTATAATGTTAGAAAGCTGTTCATCCAGAAGTTGCTAAAGATTATTCATTGTGTAGTAAAAGCTTTCATCCGAGACATAATTCAAGTAGAGTTTGCAGAAATCAAAGCCCATGTCCCAGTCCATCAGCCACGATAGTGCTCTGCGGCCGCTGGACAAGAGCGGGAGAAGATCTTCTTACTTGATGGCACCCGCGGTGCTACTTTTGTTTAGCATCGGGACACACGTTATATCGCGCAGGGCAGGCTAATCAAAAGAAGATCCGAAGATGCTGTCAGTATGGTTCTACAAACCAAGTCCAAAGATCACAGACCACTGTCTTGGGAGAGAGACGAGGGAATATGAAAATTGATCTTCAATAATCTGTCAAAAGTTATGGGAACATGGACATAGCCGGCAGGATTTGAACCTGCGCGGGGAGACCCCAATGGATTTCTAGTCCATCGCTTTAACCACTCGGCCACGACTACTCAGACATGAAATCCTTGTGAGTTTCCCACACCTTTTCTTAAAGCACCATGATCAAGATCAGTGATTATCCCCCTGGATGAACTCTTAGGAAAGCAAAGCAAAGTTCTAGTCCTCACTAACATGTAAAAATCTGATTTAAAGTCATCATCAATCAGAACCTTATGCAGTTCATGGCTTTTCCCTCTTCATAAGGCGGATTTGAACTGGGTCCACTACAAAAACATCCTGAAAAAAAACTCTGAAAATGCTCAAAGGTCTGAACATATTAATTTCCATTTAAAAAAGACTTGCTTTTCACTTGATCAGGCTTTTCAGCACCTTTTAACCGCATCAAGTTGCCAAAAACGCAAGCGGTTAACTGAAATGAGCACATCATTCTTCAGGTGTTTTTCACTTAGAAGAGTTCCAGACTTATAATGCAAGTCAAGGGGAAGGTAAGAAAGACCCCTGGAAGGCTCCTGAGTGACTTTTGGTGAGTTTTGTGAGCTACAAAAAGAAGCCACAAAAACGCACTCAAAAGATGCCCACAACAATTCTTAGAAAAACGCCACCAAAAGTGTTTACAAACCGCATTAGGAAATGCTGAAAAACAAGAGAAAAGATGACTCAGGAAAATAAAATGCTGATGTTTCCTGAAGCCATTTTGGCTTGAAATCCATGTCAGTTTTACCCACCTGGAAAAAGTGATCATTAACACAAGTCATAGAGAATGGTTGCTTGGTGTCACATAAATAGTATGAGTTTTGTTTCCTGACGTCAATTTTAATTTCGCTAATCCTATATAATAGATAAATTTGGCCATAGGATTCAAAGTGATCATTTTATGGATTCTAGTAATTTTCAATTTTTTTTCTGCTTTTTGTATGTGGATTTTAACTTTGTCTTTATATGGTAAAACTTGGGCATAGGAGGACACAATGTGAGCGGAAAAAGTGAAACCTGCGTTTCATAAAGAACTACCCAGGTTCCACTGAGATTTGAACTCAGATCACTGGATTCAAAGTCCAGAGTGCTAACCATTACACCATGGAACCAGAGGGACAATGTACTTAGCTGGATCTTCTTCTGAAGAAAAGGGTGAAACGAGCATGTTAAATCATGAATGGATGTGAAAACAGGCTCTAATGCTGCAGTGCAAATCTACTACTAATACAAAATGGTAAATTAATATCTACTATCCTTTTATTTCACAAGTTTGCCTCGAGTTCCACGCTATCACAACAAGGAGAGTTTTAAATGTTGATAAAAACTGGCAAATAGAGTGTTGCATCTATTACTTGTGAAAAGGGTGAGAAAAAATAAATTGCAAAACTTATAATGTTAGAAAGCTGTTCATCCAGAAGTTGCTAAAGATTATTCATTGTGTAGTAAAAGCTTTCATCCGAGACATAATTCAAGTAGAGTTTGCAGAAATCAAAGCCCATGTCCCAGTCCATCAGCCACGATAGTGCTCTGCGGCCGCTGGACAAGAGCGGGAGAAGATCTTCTTACTTGATGGCACCCGCGGTGCTACTTTTGTTTAGCATCGGGACGCACGTTATATCGCGCAGGGCAGGCTAATCAAAAGAAGATCCGAAGATGCTGTCAGTATGGTTCTACAAACCAAGTCCAAAGATCACAGACCACTGTCTTGGGAGAGAGACGAGGGAATATGAAAATTGATCTTCAATAATCTGTCAAAAGTTATGGGAACATGGACATAGCCGGCAGGATTTGAACCTGCGCGGGGAGACCCCAATGGATTTCTAGTCCATCGCTTTAACCACTCGGCCACGACTACTCAGACATGAAATCCTTGTGAGTTTCCCACACCTTTTCTTAAAGCACCATGATCAAGATCAGTGATTATCCCCCTGGATGAACTCTTAGGAAAGCAAAGCAAAGTTCTAGTCCTCACTAACATGTAAAAATCTGATTTAAAGTCATCATCAATCAGAACCTTATGCAGTTCATGGCTTTTCCCTCTTCATAAGGCGGATTTGAACTGGGTCCACTACAAAAACATCCTGAAAAAAAACTCTGAAAATGCTCAAAGGTCTGAACATATTAATTTCCATTTAAAAAAGACTTGCTTTTCACTTGATCAGGCTTTTCAGCACCTTTTAACCGCATCAAGTTGCCAAAATCGCAAGCGGTTAACTGAAATGAGCACATCATTCTTCAGGTGTTTTTCACTTAGAAGAGTTCCAGACTTATAATGCAAGTCAAGGGGAAGGTAAGAAAGACCCCTGGAAGGCTCCTGAGTGACTTTTGGTGAGTTTTGTGAGCTACAAAAAGAAGCCACAAAAACGCACTCAAAAGATGCCCACAACAATTCTTAGAAAAACGCCACCAAAAGTGTTTACAAACCGCATTAGGAAATGCTGAAAAACAAGAGAAAAGATGACTCAGGAAAATAAAATGCTGATGTTTCCTGAAGCCATTTTGGCTTGAAATCCATGTCAGTTTTACCCACCTGGAAAAAGTGATCATTAACACAAGTCATAGAGAATGGTTGCTTGGTGTCACATAAATAGTATGAGTTTTGTTTCCTGACGTCAATTTTAATTTCGCTAATCCTATATAATAGATAAATTTGGCCATAGGATTCAAAGTGATCATTTTATGGATTCTAGTAATTTTCAATTTTTTTTCGGCTTTTTGTATGTGGATTTTAACTTTGTCTTTATATGGTAAAACTTGGGCATAGGAGGACACAATGTGAGCGGAAAAAGTGAAACCTGCGTTTCATAAAGAACTACCCAGGTTCCACTGAGATTTGAACTCAGATCACTGGATTCAAAGTCCAGAGTGCTAACCATTACACCATGGAACCAGAGGGACAATGTACTTAGCTGGATCTTCTTCTGAAGAAAAGGGTGAAACGAGCATGTTAAATCATGAATGGATGTGAAAACAGGCTCTAATGCTGCAGTGCAAATCTACTACTAATACAAAATGGTAAATTAATATCTACTATCCTTTTATTTCACAAGTTTGCCTCGAGTTCCACGCTATCACAACAAGGAGAGTTTTAAATGTTGATAAAAACTGGCAAATAGAGTGTTGCATCTATTACTTGTGAAAAGGGTGAGAAAAAATAAATTGCAAAACTTATAATGTTAGAAAGCTGTTCATCCAGAAGTTGCTAAAGATTATTCATTGTGTAGTAAAAGCTTTCATCCGAGACATAATTCAAGTAGAGTTTGCAGAAATCAAAGCCCATGTCCCAGTCCATCAGCCACGATAGTGCTCTGCGGCCGCTGGACAAGAGCGGGAGAAGATCTTCTTACTTGATGGCACCCGCGGTACTACTTTTGTTTAGCATCGGGACGCACGTTATATCGCGCAGGGCAGGCTAATCAAAAGAAGATCCGAAGATGCTGTCAGTATGGTTCTACAAACCAAGTCCAAAGATCACAGACCACTGTCTTGGGAGAGAGACGAGGGAATATGAAAATTGATCTTCAATAATCTGTCAAAAGTTATGGGAACATGGACATAGCCGGCAGGATTTGAACCTGCGCGGGGAGACCCCAATGGATTTCTAGTCCATCGCTTTAACCACTCGGCCACGACTACTCAGACATGAAATCCTTGTGAGTTTCCCACACCTTTTCTTAAAGCACCATGATCAAGATCAGTGATTATCCCCCTGGATGAACTCTTAGGAAAGCAAAGCAAAGTTCTAGTCCTCACTAACATGTAAAAATCTGATTTAAAGTCATCATCAATCAGAACCTTATGCAGTTCATGGCTTTTCCCTCTTCATAAGGCGGATTTGAACTGGGTCCACTACAAAAACATCCTGAAAAAAAACTCTGAAAATGCTCAAAGGTCTGAACATATTAATTTCCATTTAAAAAAGACTTGCTTTTCACTTGATCAGGCTTTTCAGCACCTTTTAACCGCATCAAGTTGCCAAAATCGCAAGCGGTTAACTGAAATGAGCACATCATTCTTCAGGTGTTTTTCACTTAGAAGAGTTCCAGACTTATAATGCAAGTCAATGGGAAGGTAAGAAAGACCCCTGGAAGGCTCCTGAGTGACTTTTGGTGAGTTTTGTGAGCTACAAAAAGAAGCCACAAAAACGCACTCAAAAGATGCCCACAACAATTCTTAGAAAAACGCCACCAAAAGTGTTTACAAACCGCATTAGGAAATGCTGAAAAACAAGAGAAAAGATGACTCAGGAAAATAAAATGCTGATGTTTCCTGAAGCCATTTTGGCTTGAAATCCATGTCAGTTTTACCCACCTGGAAAAAGTGATCATTAACACAAGTCATAGAGAATGGTTGCTTGGTGTCACATAAATAGTATGAGTTTTGTTTCCTGACGTCAATTTTAATTTCGCTAATCCTATATAATAGATAAATTTGGCCATAGGATTCAAAGTGATCATTTTATGGATTCTAGTAATTTTCAATTTTTTTTCGGCTTTTTGTATGTGGATTTTAACTTTGTCTTTATATGGTAAAACTTGGGCATAGGAGGACACAATGTGAGCGGAAAAAGTGAAACCTGCGTTTCATAAAGAACTACCCAGGTTCCACTGAGATTTGAACTCAGATCACTGGATTCAAAGTCCAGAGTGCTAACCATTACACCATGGAACCAGAGGGACAATGTACTTAGCTGGATCTTCTTCTGAAGAAAAGGGTGAAACGAGCATGTTAAATCATGAATGGATGTG